>NW_013751064.1:0-2394 GCF_000517525.1 Limulus polyphemus
GTTTTTCTCAATTTTTACTGATTCTCTGATACTTAGCTCCCACTTAAACTCAACCTGATCTATCAATATAATATATTTTTGTTTTCTAATTTTTACTGATTCTCTGATACTTTGTTCCCACTTAAACTCAACCTGATCTATCAATATAACATATTTTTGTTTTTCTCAATTTTTACTGATTCTCTGATACTTAGTTCCCACTTAAACTCAACCTGATCTATCAATATAACAATTTTCCAATCTATAACGTGGGATATGCTTGCCACATGTTCTACTAAAGCTTATTTATTAATCTTACATTCACGTTTGGCCAATATAAACATGATCACAGACACGAGGAATTTTGAAAATACCACTGAGAGTGTAATGTAAGATTATGTAAATTGGAGATGATGTAAGACATATGTAAATTAATATCTGATATTAACTTTTACTCCTAATGATGGTGACGTGGTATGTATATGTTTTTATAGCAACTCCACATCGGTCTGTCTGCTGTGTCCACCGAGAAGAATCGAACCCCTGATTTTATCGTTGCAAGTCCGTAGAATTACCCCTGTCACACCGGGGGACTGGTGACGTAAAACGCCACCGGAACATATAGTCTTTTTTTTTAGGGCTGTGACCTATTTTTTGATAAATAGTTTATTGTGTAATAACTCAACGTTGTATGTTTGTTTTTAATATTTTAAGTACAAGTTATTTAGAAACCCATTTAAAAGTACATTTTTACAGTCAAACTTTGCAAAAATTTACACCCGAACGTTCATCTTCGGGTTCATACCATTACGAAAAATAATAACTGAACCATTTTTGTTATTGCTGCACAAAATTTGGGGCTACTGACATTTTTGATTTTTTTTGGAAAGCTTTACGTGGCTCTAGAATCAGATGAAAGCAAAACTGGTTACAGAAAATTTTCAAACCCTTTCTAGTGTTGAGGATAATTTTATTTTTTTTTGAAGAGAGGAGTAATAAGCACACATATTTCATGCACAATGAGCAAACTATGTAAATAAATAAGACTACAGTAATTTTGTCTACAAGACTACCGTTTTATTGGATATTTTATCGTACTCTTTAATTTTATTTAACAGCCCCTCCCCACAAACCAGTGGGGGACATTTTTGTTGAAAAAAACAAACAAACTACTCAATCCGGTTTTTCTTAATTTTAACTGAAATTCTTTGGACATTTTTATTGGTTAAAAAAGAAAGCATTTTCCGCACTCTTAGCGCATCACGAGCTTAACGACCAAGCACAAGAAGCATGGAAGTATTCAGGAACCGTTTAGAATCACCTTGGTAGATATTGTGCAGCAAGCCGAGTACAATATTATGCCTGGAGCTGCTTTCAAAGTGTTCCTGTCTGCTCATCCTACTGCTGACTATAATGATGCTTCAACATTCCCTACCGAATCGCAGGTGAAATCGTTCGTATCTTAGTTGAAAGCTAAACATAAGAAGGTGATAACAGAAACATAAAAGGTTGGCAATTGCTTAATTAACGATGCTCAGAATGTGGCTTTATTGGTATATACTGAATTTACATTCAGCGTGTAGACCTTAGTACTAGCTAGTATGGAGACTTGAGGATGCTGTATTTCACTTAAATAATTATCAATTAACAAACGAAAGCTTGACTCGAAGTTGGGTCGAAAAGATACGTCCAAAAACAACCCTTTTTTTGGGTAGTTTCCGGATTGAACTTATTTTTAATATTCAAAACATTGTAGTGTAAAGACACCTCTTGGTTCCTAAGGGACGTGTTAAACCTTAACCTAAATTATATAGAGTCTAGTATGGCCTGGCGACTGGGGCGCTCGACTCCCAATCTGCGTGTCGTGGGTTAGACTCCCCGTCACTGAATATGCTTTCACTTTCATCTGTAGGGGCGTTATAACGTGACGATCAATCCCAATATTCATTAATAAAAGAGTAGCCCACGAGATGTCGGTGGGTGGTGTTAACTAGCTGCCTTCCATCTAGTCTATCACTGTTAGGGACAGCTGGCACAGATAGCCCTCGTGTAGCTTTGCGCGAAATACAAAACAAACATAACATTATTTATGAGGTCCATATTGGCTTTTATAAATAAATTTTTCTAATCTATTTACTTAGTAAATTGCTTAAGGCTTAATTACCTTGTTGGTAAGCGTATGTGTTACTCACAAAAGAAAAATCAAATAAAACTACCACCAATATTTAAATTAATTCCACTACCTAATTAATTGTTTGTTTGTTTGTTTTAAATTTCGCGCAAAGCTACACGAGGGCTATCTGCGCTAGCCGTCCCTAATTTAGCAGTGTAAGACTAGAGGGAAGGCAGCTAGTCATCACTACCCACTGCCAACTCTTGGGCTACTCTTTTACCAACGAATAGTGGGGATTGACC
>NW_013751065.1:0-500 GCF_000517525.1 Limulus polyphemus
CTGAACTTGGCTTCTTCAATTAAAACCATTACTTGCAGAAAGATATGCCCTGTATGATCAGATTTAAAGCTTCTGCCTTTAAACTGCATTAATTTCCAGTATATTAGACAATTAATGATGACTTTTTATTGAAAAACATCTACAGTGTCATAGCTGAATCAATAACATAACTATTTTTGATCACATTTTTTCTATTTTGCAGCATTTAATTTTAGTCAATAATTATTTTATTGAGTTCCAGTAGTAAGATACTCTCACCGACCAACTTAACCACTCACACACACAACTTACTACCTCAGGTTTACCCCCCTAGTCTGAGTTTAGAGTTGTGCATAAACATAGTCTATTGATGAGGCAAAAATGAGTAGAATGCAGACATAATTAGTGAAATGACTACCATATGCACACCACATGACAATAGAATTCCAACAAAAATATGATGTGAAATAGAAAAAAAACCTTATTAAATGATAACCAGACAGGTTTGAAAGATGTTACAA
>NW_013751066.1:0-1717 GCF_000517525.1 Limulus polyphemus
GTTTATTAAAACAATTTATTTGAGATTACAAGTAGCGTGATAAATAAAGTTATGTCGCTAGGCTTTCAGATGATTAATTTATTTGAGCAGAAACTAGATGCATTTCGGCAGGGTCACCGAAAATGTTCTGTTTCAAGAGTAAATAAAACCAAAATTAAAAGTAACAAATATTTTTATTTCTTGCTTTTGAAATTCATATGTCATGCTGTGTTGTAGCTTACAGAGTACATAATTCTTCTCGTGATTCATGGTATGCATAAGTTTTACTGACGTCACGACTATACAAGTTGCAACACTGTACAAGTGTCTACTGACTGACAGACAACATACTACTGTATGGTGGTGCGAGTGTTAAAACAGGTGACCCTTGTTTAACCCTATGTATTATGGAGTATCAAATTATGTTTATAGTGATAAATTTTCCCTTTTCTGGGGACAAATAAAAATCAAAAAGTTTCTAAAGACTAAGATGCGTTGTTTTCTTTTCTGATCAGTTTTTTATCTTATAACGTATGCTTTATTACCTATAGTTTCTAATCTATTTTTGATTGTAAAAATTGCAATTACAAAATAAAATAAAACTGAAATGCGATGTAGTAATATTATAAACGCTCGTTTGTTTGTTGAATTTTCGCTCAGACCTTGTTTGTAACTAGGCTCAAAGCTACACATTGGGCTATCTGTGCTCTGCCCACCACGGGTATCGCCACCCGGATTCTAGCGTTGTAAGTCCGCAGACATACCGCTGTGCCACTGGCGGGTCCACTCAATGAATAGTTGGATCGACCATCACTTTATAACAGTCCCATGGCTAAAAGAGGAACATGTTCGGCGAAGTGTTTCGATCCCTCGAGCCGCAGATTGCTAGTTGAGCGCTCAAACTGCGAGGCTATGCCAGGCCCAAAGTATAATGCAGACAATAAATATATTGCACGGCTTATTAGGTTTGAGTACAAATTTAAAGGTTACAAACATTTTCCTACCTTTAAATTAAACATTTATGTTCAAAATGTTTAAAACACGATTCAGTCCCCACACAAGATAGTTCAGTTTGCATACACTGAAAACTTAAATACATTTTCTCTCTAAACTTTTTAATAATTTTTAAAATTTTTCTAAACCCTTTTGCTACACTTCGGTTATGTTTTAAGATTTTTTTGCTTATCCTAAAGTGATGCATATATGTTATAACGTAACATCTTTTACAATTTTTTACTAAGGAAAATATTTTAGGTTCAATTAAGATAAACCATGTAAATGATATTAGGTCATCAAGAAATTAATGTCGCTTTTTTTAGATGAAATACCCCAACAACTTATATATTAAAATAAAACATTTATTAAATGAAATGGTCTACATTCTTATCGATGATGCTTTTCCATCTTACAATCAGGTTATTAATGCCCTGATTAAAGAAATCACTTGGCTTTGAAGCAAAAAATATGTCGATGTGAAGTACGTTTCTGACGAAAGGCTTGATTTTAACGTTCCATTTGCTGATTATAGATCTCTGCATTGACAGTTCGCTGTAGATTGAGAAGTTCGAAATGAATTATCCTTTGATATTCCACCAAATGCAAAGCATCACTTTCTGCGGACGAAGTCCAGGGTTTGGGGTCGGAAGTGGGTTTTGTCTAGGATTGAGCCATTGTTTTTGGCGTTTAATATTCGCATAGAGAATCAATTTTTTTTTTATCACCAATGACAATTCTGTCC
>NW_013751067.1:0-1226 GCF_000517525.1 Limulus polyphemus
CAAAACAGTCTTCTTTTACCCTTCTCATAACTTATACAAACGTCTTCTCTAACTCTTCTCATAAGTTATACAAAACAGTCTTCTCTAACACTTCTCATAACTTATACAAACGTCTTCTCTAACCCTTCTCATAACTTATACAAAATAGTCTTCTCTAACTCTTCTCATAACTTCCTTATTTGTCATTCTACTTGTCTAACTATTTCTCCACATCTGACAATAACTCCAAATTTCAAACTTCATCAAGTTACGAGGCATACTTTATGGTGATATTTTTGATGCTTTCATGGATTAAATTTGTTTTTTCTAAATATTTGTATTCTTTGTTCTAAAAGTAAACAATATATTTCAAACATTACAGATATTCTATCTAATAGATATTATATTATATTAATAGATATTATATTATATGAGAACTTACTAATACCAATAGAAGAACTCTTTCAAGAGTGTTTCTTGCTTTGCTGCTATAGCAACTGTTGAGTCTGCTGCTAAAAACTTTGTACACAAAAAAAATTACCGAGTGATCACAACCTGCATCATCCTAACCTTTATCACCAATATGAAAATAGTATTCTTTACAACTCATGTCAAATAAACATGAAAAGAAGAATAAGAGAAGGACTTACCAACTGATTGCTGTATATTTCATACATATCATTATTGATGTGAGATGTATCAAATGTTTCGCTATTGATGAGATGTCCAAAGTATTCCATGTTGGTGACGTACATGAACATGCCCTGCAAAGATGCAGACATCAACTAAACACTGACAACACAAAAACTATGTCTATATAATATTTGGACTGATACAACAATGATGGTATAAATCACTTCTATATAATATTCAAACTGTGACACAACAACACTGGTACAAATGACTTCTATATAATGTTCAAACTGTGACACAACAACACTGGTACAAATCACATCTATATATATATATATTAGGTCATCAAGAAATTAATGTCGCATTTTGGAACACTTTCATTAAATGTCCCCAAAAAAACGTACATCATGTATAATAGTTAAACGAACCATCTAAACATCACATTAATGTAGCCTATATAATGTGTAAAGTTTAGTATACTCTAATCCCTTATAGTGATGGCACATGACAAGACACACATTCGCATGTAATGCTGTTTGAATACAAGAAGGGAAAATATGCCTCTATAGCCACAAAGAATATCAAAGAAGTTTATGGTGTTAATGATGGTTCAG
>NW_013751068.1:0-1229 GCF_000517525.1 Limulus polyphemus
AATCCATTGTGTATACTGTTGTTTGTAATCTTTATCAAGAATGTAATCCACTCTGTAGACTGTTGTGTGTAATCTTTGTCAGGAATGTAATCCATTGTGTAGACTGTTGTTTGTAATATTTATCAGGAATGTAATCCACTCTGTAGACTGATGTTGTTGTTAGTGAGACTGGACGTGTTTTGTAAACACCAGTAACACCTTCTTGCTAGAAGCCACAGTTTGCTGCAGGCGAGAAATGCATATCGTGGTAAAGTTTATTATTTTTCTATTTTGTTGTGACATCTATAATTTTGATATATATATAATTTTCTGGCCGAGTGCACGAAAAATAATTCAGAATAACTTCGGCAAATGATCAGCGGAATTTAAGACTCTCATCATGAATATAATCACGCGTTACCAGGCAACAGTGGAAAAAAAGCGAGACCAAATATTGCTGAATGAAAAAAGAAAGTCTATCTTTCTATTCATTCTAGATATTTCACGCTTCCATTTATATGACAGGAGTTCTGGATTTCATATTAAGCTACAGCTGCGTGTATAGTAGTAATGTTGAAACGTATACTCATCTCTCTATATATTACTAATAGGTTGGGATAATAGAGCACTAAGCTACTAGAACGGTTCTGAATGTCTATTAATTTCATGGTTCATTGGTGTATAGAGTTTTATAAGTGTTAGCAGCCCTCACGGTTTGTTTGTATCTTGAATTTCCTACAAAGCTATCTGCGTTAGCCGTCCCTAGCTTATAACTGACCGTCACATTATGATGCCCCTACTGATAAAAGGACGAGTATGTTCGATGGCAGGTTTCGATCCCGCGACCCACGGATTGCAAGGTGAGCACAGTGACTACTTAGCTATGCCAGGCAGATGCTACAATACTGCAAGCAAGCACGTATATCACGTGTAAACTGATTCACGTTACTGATTTCACGAACAAGCTGCAGCCCATAAGCCGCTTTATATATATCAAACTATATCTTACCGTAACAACTTCTATTTCACGAACAAGCTGCAGCCCATAAGCCGCTTTATATATATCAAACTATATCTTACCGTAACAATTTCTATTTCACGAACAAGCTGCGGCCCATAAGCCGCTTTATATATATCAAACTATATCTTACCATAACAACTTCTATTTCACGAACAAGCTGCAGCCCATAAGCCGCTTTATATATATCAAACTATATCTTACCGTAACAACTTCTATTTCCCGAACAAGC
>NW_013751069.1:0-1225 GCF_000517525.1 Limulus polyphemus
CACTATCTACACACATATTACATTACATTCACGTTGTCACCCTCTTTTATATACCAGCCTACCCTATATCTAGTAAATGCTAGAGCATTCGCCAAAGTACAGGATAGTTCTAGAAAGTAGAGGGCGTGAGAATAGTCACGTGATCTCGATGACGCAACACACCATAAGTAAAGTGAGTGAATCACTATGATTTATAGCGTGTGTTATAAAGGTTGTTAAGTGGTTAAGTGTGGTTGTATAATCCCAGGAAGACCAAATGGAAGTCTCCTAAGTTGTCTTCTCCATGTGAAGGCCCATACGACATAGTAGAAGGAAAACAGTGGAGCTGTTAACGAAGTTACTACCACTGATGCGACTGTTTCGTATAATGGGACATTTCCTGATGGAGCAGATGAACCCCACATGAAGCAGAAGCCAATGAGACGGAGACCAGTATGGAAGAAGATACGTCCCGTAAAATTAGGAGACTTTGTTGTATTTTAATTTTGTTTATAAATTCCGTACATTTAATTAAGTTATTGATAATTATCTATTGGTTTAATGTAAGTGGCTATTTTTCGGGATGAACAATACTAAGGAAGGGGCAGTGTTACGACAGCAGAAGTGACGTACGCTGGGAGTATGCGCACTAGAGTTTCCAGAAGGATCATGACTAATCGAGGAACCTCGCGAATGTCCGAGTGTTTGCCAGGCACCCTCTTTTTTAGTACATAAGCCTGTTGAGAAAAACCAGCGCGATTGAAAGATATATAGATAGATCGAAGAGATAGATAACTGAGTCAAGCGAACAGTAGGCAACAGTAGGCACCGTAAGTTTGTGAATCACTGTGATTTATAGTGTGTGTTATAAAGGTTGTTAAATTTAAAGTGACTGTGGAAATTCTGTGTATTAGAAAAAGTTGTATCGAGAAAGAATAAACTAGTTTCAATCAAGAAAGGACTTGTGTCGCTAAAATTTCTCGGAAAGAATTTACACCATAAATTAACAAACAAGCATATACGTAACAATAGTATACTCTCCAGATTCTCCTTGATGATACTTAATAATGTCCAACATGTCACTAAAATTTTGAGGCCTGTGACATTTCATCGTTATCCAAACCTTTGGGTCAGTTCATTGATAGATAGTTTCAGGTCATGTGAAAATGTAGTGCTGTAAAAACTAGAAGCCACGTTAGAAACAAAAGTGGCCCGGCATGGCCAGGTGGTTAAGGCGCTCGACTCG
>NW_013751070.1:0-1225 GCF_000517525.1 Limulus polyphemus
GTTGATATTTGGTAGGGAACTTCGATTGCCAGTGGATCTGATAACAGGACTCCCACCTTACGAAGAGTTGCTTTAAAATGTGTCAGAGTTGGTGAAAGTGTTATCTGAAAGGATGGATGATATTCATCATCAAGTGCGTTCAAACTTGAAAACGTCTGCTGATTCCATGAAGCTATGTTATGATAAGAAATCTACTGAAGTCAGCTTAGTACCAGGAGACAAGGTGTGGTTGTATAATACCAGGAAGACCAAAGAGAAGTCTCCTAAGTTGTCTTCTCCATGGGAAGGCCCATGTGACATAAAAATAGACAGTAACCTTTTCCACCAGCAGGACAGGTGATGTCTAAAGCTACAAACCTCGTTTATCATAGAATAAGTAGACTCTATATTTAGAGGTGGCCAAAGTACTGGATAAGCTAAACATAATACAAATATGCACGACATAAAATTAACAATTTAAATTATACTGCCATCCACTTTCGTTTGTTTCTTTACCCAACAATCCACAAAACAAGGCAAGAAACCATCGCTAAGATAACAAACCAGAAAGTGATCAACCCACCAAAACTGTTCATCTCTCTCTTATTGCTATTTCAGTCAATGTAACTCTACAACAACTTTATCACTAATGTCAGTTGAAACTTAAATCCACTTTAAGTATTTCTGGACAGTGTGTGATGTCACCGCTTAGTTGTAATAACTAGAACTATTAATCATTTTTTAAAAAATCAACTCATAATTCTAGTGTTAAAATGTTATCCATACCCCTTGAAGTTAGTTTTTTTAGAGAATTCTGGTGTTCCTTTAAAAATGGTCAAGAATAGGGTGAAACAGGAATTACCAGCCAATAATAGATGAACATTAGATGACTGTAACTCATTGCTTTGTACACTATACAGTTAGTGTCTTTAAGGAGCCAACCCTTATATTATGTATTTAGTAAAGGAGTACAAAATAAAAATACACATGATATTAAATTTTGTTCCTCACATCCATAGAACACACTAACTTTCAGTCAGGTAAAAAAAAAAAGTCACAAATAATAATAAAACATTTTGTAAATATAAAATGATGTAGGGATGTCAGTGCCAAAATAATGCAAACAAGAAAATAGGAACGATACAGCTATACATAGATCATCCCTACATGACTTTCAATATTAAAATTTGATATTACACTGTAAAATCCATACTTGATTTTAATATTACTGCAGTTGAAAGTTAAA
>NW_013751071.1:0-1225 GCF_000517525.1 Limulus polyphemus
TTGTTAATGGTAAGCTTTATGTTGTATAGTGTTTGTACGTCTGTTACTTAGGTGTCAAAATGTAAAACACTAAAAACAAAATAATTTAGTAACCCTAATTATTAATATAAATATTGTGATTCTGTTTTTAAACAATAATCCTTGATTATATGTATGTGTCACTAGCGATATTTATGTAACTCCTACTGATATATTTATTGCTCGTCACACTTAATATATATATATGTAATAAAATTAATGTGAGTTCTAATGGTTGTTTTGAAAGCTTAGTCACAACCTTAATCCCTGTATTCGGTCGTCTGGTATTTTTGTAAGCCAGAAACCATCAGGTTAATGTCGAGTGCCCAAACCACCAAGTCTTTTAAGAAAGATAAAATTTTAACGACGTCCACAAAGTAACCATTAGGGATATTTATGTTAACCCTTGCTTGTATGAACGTAATATTTACCTGAACGTTTCTGATATGTGGTTCCATTAACGGGACTTTTGATATACAGTTGAAACATTATAAGTGCTGGTGATTTCTTACAGTGAAAATAAAAAATAAAAAAAAATATATATATATATTTGTTGTTAAGGTCACTGCATACAAACTAAACAACCAATATCACGTTACTCGTGTTAAAATAGTAACAGTGCCAAAAATAAATTTTCATTTTCAATAAACAGAACCACCTCAGAGTCCGTCGAATATTGCTGTTGGAGACATTCGTAGCAGGGTTGCTAAGGTCAGTTGGAGGTCATCACCGACACGGTCAGCGGTCACACAGTTCATCGTTCGCTTCTGGGAATCATCAAGTAAGATTTGTTATATCTAAACACAGGATTAATAACAATTACAATAATAAATACCGTGAAGTAATCGTTTGTTAAGAAACAAGCGGTAAAGTTGTATGTTGTATTGTAAACAATGTTTATATAAAGTTATATCTAAACACAGGATTAATTACAATAATAAATACCGTGAAGTAATCGTTTGTTAAGAAACAAGCGGTAAAGTTGTATGTTGTATTGTAAACAATGTTTATATAAAGTTATATATAAACACAGGATTAATAACAAATACAATAATAAATACCGTGAAGTAATCGTTTGTTAAGAAACAAGCGGTAAAGTTGTATGTTGTGTTGTAAACAATGTTTATACAAAGTTATATCTAAACACAGGATTAATAACAATTACAATAATAAATACCGTGAAGTAATCGTTTGTTAAGAAATAAGC
>NW_013751072.1:0-1332 GCF_000517525.1 Limulus polyphemus
CACCTGACCCAAACGAACATAAATACAAATTTTATCGAAACACTATTAATTTCTTTGTTTATAAGTACAATGGATTATCTGTGTTCTTCTCACTGCGGGAATTGAAAGTATAATTTCTCCATTATATGTCCTCAGACATACCGCTGAGCTATCCCTTTAGACTGGATGAACATTTGTTTAAATTGTTATATTTGTCAGTGTTTTCATTTTGGATACAGAGTATCACTCAATTAAAACTTTAACCTTGCCTGTTTTGAGAACTTGCAAAATGCAGATTTGCTAATTGGCATTTAATGACCTTTCTTGCAGGGAAGATAGCTCTTGACATCTAGGAATAGAATGTTATCCACCTTAACAGCGAATCGGATAAGTGGAACGGGCAGCTTCACCGTAAAGCTCAACTTCCATCAGACATAGGTAAGTTTTGTGTGCAAGACTGGCTGTTTTGGTAATTTTTTTTATATAGCCAGGTTTGCCACTATAAGATATATATATAAATAATTTAAAGGTTATGGAATTTTCACTTAACTTTCGTAACTTGGTTGACTTTACACTTTTTGCTTTTCTATAGTGAAATCAATAAGTGCAACATTTGTTTTATTTTTGTTGATTAATTTTCAATTTTTGTAATAGTATTTTTAGCATTATCTTCCCTTGAAAACATGAATGAAGTTAAATTGGGCTTAGCTTTAGTAAATGAACATTACTTGGTTAACTTTTGAGTTTACTGTTTGCTAATAAGTAAACATTTAGTTTCATTTTACTTCGTTTATAGTTTAACTACTTAATAACGTTAACTTTAAGGTTTTGCTTTTGTTTTTAATGTTTGAGTTTTTGGCTTAACTTGTAGGGGGGAGTACACGGATCTGATAAGAGCTTGTGTATAAATCCTTCATTTTACTCTTACCAGTTCTACAAGCACCACTAAACAGTTACCTTTGTTTTGTGCTTGTTATTGTACTGTGTCGAGGCTTTCTTCTATGGTTTAATATAGAAGGTACCAGTGTAGATTGGAAACATAAATGTACTCCGAAGTGCGTATTCTCCGAACCTCCAGTTAGCGGACATAACTGACTGCTCTGTGGAAAGACCTTTTTGCATGAGAAATACCACAATACAAGGTCAAAGCTACAATAATTTATGCTTTTACGTTTAAACCGTGACCATAAATGCTTAATTCAGAAGTTTTATAAATAACTTTAACAGACAAGAATTTTAACTTGAGAATATTAAACCTTATTATTACCATTTTTCTCACCTCAATCATTTAAACAACTATATTTTTCATAAACTACCCATTGTATATTTGCTTTTATTATGTATTATTCATGG
>NW_013751073.1:0-2242 GCF_000517525.1 Limulus polyphemus
CAACTTGAATAAACCAAAGTGAGTCCCTTTTTATACCATATGCAAGTAAATATAATGAATTCGTTTTAGTTTGGAAGGCTGAACGACTTCTGCAGCTGATTGAGCAAACACTTCTTATTCAGGCACAAGCAGTACAAAGTTGATGTCGACTACGTAGAAGGCGGTTGAGGCTTGCAAAGAAATTTCCACTAAGCAATCAGTGGGCCTGAAGAGTGGAAAATAGTTTTCATAAAATAAAATTCTCAGACGATTCTAAATGAAATCAAGTAATATGACTTGAGATTCAATGCAAGGGAAACCTTTCGGGTGCAAGGTTCTGAATAAGTAACATCAATACTGCCTGTTAAACTAGTGCAAGGTTCTGAATAAGTAACATCAGTACTGCCTGCTATTCTAGTGAAGGGTTATGAGCAAGTAACATCAGTGCTGTCTGCTACTCTAATGTGAGGTTTTATATATGTTACTTAAGTACCGCCTGCTGTTTTTGTGCAAGATCCAATAAAGTAAGGTAAAAAACACCTAAAAAATTCAAAGGTAAACCATCTTCCCCTGGAGATGTATTTCCCATTAAGATATTTTAGAGCCTCATGAACATTTTCAACACTAATATCAGCATCACACATCAGTCGATCAGAATCGCTTAATTTCTTTGAAACAAAAGACACAACCTCATTCAAAACTAGCTTTTCTACACCTTCTGACTTGTAAAGTGTAGAAAAATAATTATGTTAAACAGCTCCAATATCTTTAGTACCAGAAACCAACCTGCCCTCTGGTGTGGAAACATGCCGAATTTCCGATTTTCTGGCTCGAAACCGTTCGGTACGCAAAAAATACTTGTTGGATCGTTCACCCTTCTCAAACTATCTCACATGAGACCGCAACATTGTACCCTCTATCCCCTGTACTTCCAAATAGCTAACTAAGCCTCCAAATCACAGAGTTTCTGATAGGACCTAAAAGAGCAAGATTAAATTAAGGTAAATTCACGCTCAATAGCCCTCTTCACGTATGCATGACGGTTTTTAAACACTCGCGCCCTACGAGAACCATAAACTAAAGTCATTTGTCGTATAGCCTCCTTCAATTTTACATACCATTGGCAAATATCATTTTGGCAATCAGGCCAATTCTGACTTCGTTTAAGTAAAAGCAGTACTGCTTCAACATAATCTAAATCCACTAACAGACAATTATTAAAATGCCAGTAACCAGGACAGAGGGGTACCCGACTAATCTGGAAATCAACTATTAGGGGAGCGTAATCCGTTTGAGAGAACCAAGACTGATCAATAACCCGCAAAAATGGCAACAAGAATTTTATCAATCCGTGATTGAACTAGTGAGCCTCTAATAAACTTTCTCCATATAAAACTGCATCGATCACCATAGAGGAAACAAAACACGTCAGACAAACTAAAAGTATTTAACAGGGAAGTAAAAATCATAAACCGCCTATCTTCTTCCTTTGGCATCAGGATCAAAATTACACGCTTCACGCTGTCAAGTAAAAAACCGCGTGAGAAAATCTCACACAAAACCCTCACAAAATCATCAATAAAGTAAGATAAAAAACACCTATAAAATTCAAAGGTAAACCATCTTCTCCTGGAGATGTATTCCCCATCAAGATGTTTCAGAGCCTCATGAACATCTTCAACACTAGTATCAGCATCACAAAAGACAAAATGCTAAATTAGTATCAACCGGGAAAAGTTTATATAAACTATTGAAAAAAACATCACGTTCAGAAATGGAAGACGGAGCATACACATTAAATAATAAAAATGAAAATTCAGTAAAATTACAAGCAGCACAACGTAAACTGAAAAACTGAGAAAGTTTAGGGTGCACAAAAACTGCCATCCCTTGACGACCAGTCACTGCATTTGACAAAAAAACGGCCCTGGCCAGAATTTACTAATTAAATAATAATATTGATCAGTAAAAAATGTCTCTTGGAAACAAATTACAGAATAAAGTTAACTAAAATATGTTAAATATTTTTTCACTTTAACAAAGTCTCTCAGCCCGTTACAGTTCACCACCCCTATCTTGCATAGATTCGACATACTCTGGAAAATGATAATAACTGTAATTTACTTTTTGTTAGTAGTTCTTTTCAAGCGAGTCTTACTCAGGTGAGTATCAGATGGTGCCAAAACTCTCTTCTTACCACTTTTTGAAGGTTCCACTTCCATTTCAACTACTTTCCGCATATTCTCGAACCGAAGGTGTGTCA
>NW_013751074.1:0-1309 GCF_000517525.1 Limulus polyphemus
TAAAACCATTTTCTCCTCGAAATTCGCGAGTTCTATCGATAGAGATTTGCCGAGGAAGCTCAAAGAGTTTACTTTCCGTTATAAGGCGTTAAGTGTGGTCTTGTCTGAACATGAACACCTCAACTATTTCGTGGGAGAGGAACACAGTTCAGCCAAACTCCTAAGTTCTGCATATTTGTGGCCACAGTAAAGTGTGTTTCTTGTAGTTACTTTTCGGAGTACATTTTTTTGTGGGTTCTAGATGGAATACAGTAGACCGTGACACCCCTTTCCCCCCTACAGCTCATTCAATCCTCCGAGTTCTGTCTCATCGATTTGCATGTTAAAAACAAAGTACGTTGAGGATATAGAACGTAGGTTTTTTTTTTCTGGAAAATATTGTTCATTTAACATGAAACACATTAAGATTGATCAAAATAATCATAGCCAAGAGTATTGATCATTTTCCACCGATTCATTTAAAACCAAAATTATCCCATGATTATTTGTCCAGTATTCTTTTGGTTTGATAGAAACAGCAGCTTATTGTTGTTTTAAAATACTCAGCTTATAACTTTTCAGGCTTTTAACGTGAGTACTCATATCTGTATTAAGTAATTTATTTGGACTATCACCATGTTTTTTTAATTTCTTTCTTTCTTTTTTTAATGCACAAACTTTCGACTCAATTACTTAAGCCTTCTACAGGTTCGAGACGTTTAGTAAACAACAGGATCTAACGGAACAATTCGAATCATATAATTTTGTTAACGTGTGTTTAATTTTCATCCCAAGAGTGAAAAGGAATTTAGTCGGTATGTTGAGATTATATTTACAGTTTAATCATTTCCAAGACATATTGATGTTTTTTATATACGATAGCTTTAGGATGGCTCAGTTGGTAGAGCATTGTTCATGTTAATTAAAAGGTCCTCGGTTGAATCCCCAGTCTTTGAGTTTCTTTTTAGTTATCGACTTTTTCACAATACATTTTATAGAAAGTTTACTCTCATTGATTCGTAAAATGAATTAATTAATTGTAATGAAGATATATATGTGAGTCTATTTAGGCTCTTTAATTTGTTCGGTTTGTACTCAATCAACCCACAAACTGTTTAACCATAACAGTACAATTCTGGTTAAGAAGTTAGCACACAGGATCACCTACAAAAGTTGAAATGTTTTCAAACGAGATCCAAAACTCGAACGCTTTCGAATAGTTGACTATTCTTGTTCAGGAGAATAAAACCAAATACTAATTCTTATATTTAAACTTAACCCTAACCAAAGAAGGTATTAAGCATTTTAATAGTTTCAACTGAACCTTTGT
>NW_013751075.1:0-1399 GCF_000517525.1 Limulus polyphemus
CGATAAGAAGACGCAAGATGTAACAATACTATTTACTGTCGAAAAGAAGACGCAAGATTTAACAATATTGTGTACTGTCAATAAGAAGACACAAGATTTAACAATACTGTGTACTGTCGATAAGAACACATGATTTAACAATACTGTGTACTGTTAATAAGAAGACACAAGATTTAACAATACTATGTACTATCAATAAGAAGACACAAGATTTAACGATAATGTGTACTGTCGATAAGAGGACGTAAGATGTAACAATACTGTTTACTGTCGATAAGAAGACGCAAGATTTAACAATATTGTTTACTGTCAATAAGAAGACACAAGATTTAACAATACTGTGTACTATCAATAAGAAGACACAAGATTTGACAATGCTGTGTAATGTCAATCAGAAGACACAAGATATAACAATACTGTTTACTGTCGATAAGAAGAAACAATATTTAACAATACTGTGTACTATCAATAAGAAGACACAAGATTTAACGATACTGTGTACTGTCAATAAGAACATACATGATTTAACAAAACTGTGTACTGTCAGTAAGAAGACACAAGTCTTAACGATACTGTGTACTCTCAATAAGAAGACACAAGATTTAACGATACTGTGTACTGTCACTAACAAGACACAAGATTTAACGATACTGTGTATTATAAATAAGAACACACAAGATTTAACGATACTGTGCACTATCAATAAGAAGACACGAGATTTAACAATACTGTGTACTATCAATAAGAAGACACAAGATTTGACAATGCTGTGTAATGTCAATCAGAAGACACAAGATATAACAATACTGTTTACTGTCGATAAGAAGAAACAAGATTTAACAATACTGTGTACTATCAATAAGAAGACACAAGATTTAACGATACTGTGTACTGTCAATAAGAACATACATGATTTAACAAAACTGTGTACTGTCAATAAGAAGACACAAGTCTTAACGATACTGTGTACTCTCAATAAGAAGACACAAGATTTAACGATACTGTGTACTGTCACTAACAAGACACAAGATTTAACGATACTGTGTATTATAAATAAGAACACACAAGATTTAACGATACTGTGCACTATCAATAAGAAGACACGAGATTTAACAATACTATGTATTATCAATAAGAATTCACAAGGTGTAACGATACTGTTTAATGTCAATAAGAAGACATAAAGATTTAACAATACTTTATACTGTCAAAAAGAAGCCACAAGATTTAACAATACTGTGTACTGTCAATAAGAAGCCAAAGATTTGACGCTACTGTGTACTGTCAATAGAAGACAAAAGATTTAACAATACTGTAATCTGTGAATAAGAAGACAAAAGATTTAATAATACTGTGTACTGTCAATAAGAAGAAACAAGATTTAACGATAATGTGTACT
>NW_013751076.1:0-1228 GCF_000517525.1 Limulus polyphemus
AATCAGTATATATTGTTCTAAACACAAAAGAGCTCAAACATCCAAATAAGAAAATACCGTAAATCAAAAAACGGTTTACTGTTATTTAGTTTGGTTCAAAACATACAAAATATTCATTGCTTTCACTGTCGCTTGGAAAGGAATCACTGGATCCAATATTATGGTCAAAGAGAATGTCATCCTCGGTCCCATCCATTGCGTTACTGGTATCACATTTCTTAAATGACTTAATCACTATATCACTTCTTACTTTTTCCCACGAATTCTTCACCCAAATGCTGACCAGAGCAAGCGTCTTCCTTCGTCCTGTAAGGGTCGTAGCAAAATCTTCCTGCTGCATCCAGTTGTTCCATTCTTCTCTCATTAAAGTCTTAAAGGGTTTGTTAATAGAAACATCGAGAGGTTGCAGTTTACTTGTTAAACCGCCGGGTATAACAGCCAGCTGTGTTTTTAGCTCATTAGCTTTTTCCTTTATTTTTTCCGTTTTATGAGCTCCAAAGGAATCCCAGACTAGGAGAGAAGGCTTTTTTAATAAGCCTCCTAGACGTTTCGACCAAATTTTTTCAAACCAAAGTAGTGTTCCGTCTTCATCCATCCATCCTTTTTCATGTACGTGAACGTAGACACCGCTGGGTAAATTTTCTTTGGGCATTGTTTTCTTTTAAAAATTAACATTGGCGGTATTTTTGTTCCATCTGCACAACATGCTAGCACCACTGTATAATGCGATTTTTCGTGTCCAGTAGTCTTAACAGTAATAGTTTTAGTACCTTTTATATCAGTTGTTCTATTGCCTGGAACATCAAATGTTAAAGGTGTTTCATCCATGTTTGCTATTTGAGATCATTCAAATGGAGTTTTTTTTTTCTTAGCTGTATAATATACTTGTGAAAAGCACAAATTTTCATCTCAAACTCATCGGGCATTCTTTGAGCAATTTTCGTTTTAGTTCTCATAACTAGGCTTTTGCATTTCATGAACCATTTCATAACACCACGATGTATGACCACTAAAATCTTCTAAACATTATCACATGCAATCCTCTTTGCTTTAAAAATTATCATATTTGTAGAAACGAATAGTCCGTGCTTTCTCTGATCCACAACCCATTCGAACAGTTTATTTTCGAGATCTTGCCATTTTTGTTTTTTGTTTTTTTTTCCTCGGAAATTGCGTTTATCACTTTTAATCATTTTCAATTCTTCTTCTTGTTCGCGCCAGCAACGGA
>NW_013751077.1:0-1225 GCF_000517525.1 Limulus polyphemus
TCACTATCTACACACACATTACCTTAATCTTTTCGCGTCACGTTTTCCCCCTCTTATATATACCCGACTACCCTATATCTAGTAAATACTAGAGCATTCGCCAAAGTACAGGATAGTTCTAGAAACGTGGCCTCACTGTAGTCATGTGACTCGCTGACGCAACAATACTCTCTGACTGCAGATCAATTACTCACTGTCTACACACACATTATTGTCTCGTCACGTTGTCACCCTCTTTTATATACCAGACTACCCTATATCTAGTAAATGCTAGAGCATTCGCCAAGGTACAGGATAGTTCTAGAAACGTGGCGTGACACTAGTCATGTGACCTCGCTGACGCAACAATACTTACATCAGTTGAGTTGTCCATGGTTATCACTAGAAGAACTATAAGATACAGTAATCACATGAATGTTGAATTCAAAGTGATTGTAAACTGATTGAAAGTTGTTTATATATGGATGAGCTATTCAATTCGACTGTATATTGTGAAATAGACTTGGTCAACTCAAAACTGACCATTGCTATGTATGTCAATAACCCATTCTACGTAGTGTTTTATCTGAATATATATCTTCACTATTTCAAAATATGTTTTAAATGTTTTATTTGATACAATAATTAGCTGTTAGTGTTTAAGGAAATCTCATACATTTCATATTTGGATCGTTTTTTATTATATAATTCCTTGTATTGTATAATGAAATTTTATACATTTCACATGTTTAAGTAAATATAATAAATTAGAATTGAATCGATCTTTTATTCTGACAATTAAAATTATTCTAAGCCAGCTGATATAGTCTGATTATTTGTTGGGCACAGTATGCAATAATTGTATGCTAACCTGCTAAATATTGAGAATATACATTTAGGGTTTTGTATTACTATGTAATGAACTATGTTTACTGACTTTTAAATTTCAGTGACATACAAAAACTTTAGTTGAAGTATGGTGAACATTAAATTTATTTAGAGTATATTTTCAATATTAAGTATAATACATAGATAATAATAGTGTATTACCATTGATAATCACAGAAACTTGCAATCTAATTGAATACAAAAAGTAGTATTTAAATAAAATGTGTCGTTCCGACGAAACTTTAGCGACACAAGTCCTTTCTTAAATAAAACTGGTTTATTCTTTCCGAATACAACTTTACGATACACTTAATTTTATATATATATCTTATATATACCAGACTACCCCTATATCTTG
>NW_013751078.1:0-1224 GCF_000517525.1 Limulus polyphemus
CCGTAACTTTGAATCAGCTGTGTTGCATGAATGCTGCAAGTTGTTTGGTATACGAAAGACCAGGACAACGCCACTTCACCCACAGTCTGATGGGATGGTAGAAAAGTAGAATTGGACACTTGGACAGGAATTGGCAAAGTTTGGTAATGGCCGCCAAGATGATTGGGATGTCTTACTCCCTCCATTCTTGATGGCCTATAAAACAGCAGAGCATGAAGCCACTGGATACACTCCAGCAAAGCTGATGTTTGGTCGGGAACTTCGGTTGCCAGTGGATCTGTTAACAGGACGCCCACTGTATGAAGAGTTGCCTGAAAATGTGTCAGAATTCGTGAAATTGTTATCTGTAAGGATGGATGATATTCACCATCAAGTGCGTTCAAACTTAAAAACTTCTGCTGATTTCATGAAGCTATGTTATGATAAGAGATCTACTGAAGTCAGCTTTGTACCAGAAGACAAGGTGTGGTTGCATAATTCCAGGAAGACCAAAGGGAAGTCTCCTAAGTTGTCTTCTCCATGGGAAGGCCCATATGACATAGTGGATCGTTTCTCAGACGTGACTTTCTGGATAAAATGTGGTCGGCGAGGTAAGCCAAAGGTGGCGCATGCCAACAGGCTTTGGCGTTATCACAGTCCAGGATATTTCAGTTGGAACGAAAGGAACAATGGAACAAATGATGCTGCTGAAGAAAGCCACTGTCAAAGAAGAAACTCTACCCAGTTTAGAGAAGGGAAACGGTGAAGCCGTTAATGAAGTTACTACCACTGATGTGACTGTTACTGATAATAGGACATTTCCTGATGGAGCAGATGAACTCCACGTGAAGCAGAAGCTAACGAGACGGAGACCAGTATGGAAGAAGATACGTTCTGTAAAATTAAGAGATTTTGTTTAATTTTAATTTTGTGTTTATAAATTCTGTGCATTTAATCAAGCTATTGTTAATTATCTATTGGTTTAATGTAAGTGGCTATTGTTCGGGACAAACAATACTAAGGAACGGGCAGTGTTACGACAGCGGAAGTCAAGTGACGCTGGTAGCACGTGATGAGTTTCTAGAAGGATCATGAAAGCTCGAGTGTTTGCCAGACGCCCTCTATTTTAGTATATAAGACCGGCAAATAAAGCGGAGATAATAAATGCAGATAGCAGATTGAAGAGAGATATAGAGACAGATAATTGAGTCAAGTGACCGGTAGTGACCGTAAGTAAAGTGCGTG
>NW_013751079.1:0-3436 GCF_000517525.1 Limulus polyphemus
TTGGTTACTTTGTGGCCTCAGTTTAGGTAAGAGTAAGCTTTCTTTGAACGGAGACTCTGTTTATTCTTGTCCCTCACCTCTTCTCATACATGATCAATTATTGCTTATTACATATCTTAGTACTTTTCAAGTTAGTAATTCGGTTGGAGTTTTAGAAAGTAGGAAAACAGCTGACAGATGGGACACAAAGTTGTATAAACTTTAGCCACATTTCTTGTGTTGTTGTTGTTTGTTATTAAGCACAAAGCTACACAAAGGGCTATCTGTGTTCTGCCCACCACGGGTATCGAAACCCGGTTTCTAGTGGTATAAATCCGCAAAAATACCGTTGTGCCACTGTTGGGCTTCTCTTTATAATAAGAGATACTTTGTTGAACAATAAAACCTAAACAGGACTAAACTGGCTAACAGAACGTAGCTACATTTAACATAGTGGTTAGATACAGATATAACCTTCTCACTGCGCCAACGAGAGCCAAACATGATAACACTACTTCTACATCTGTCTAAGACAACAGGAGATAGAACAGACTTCAAACTCTAAATTATTACTCTTAAAATAACAATCCTAAAAAATGTGTTAAATAAGATGGTCACAAATTTTCTGGTTCTTGGAACTAAGATATAAAATACGAGAAACAAAAGTGTGTGTGACAATAGTCAAACTGAACAAAACGTACGGAGATGACTTCACTGCATTACATTGACATTATACAGTGGAGACGTTTCTACAGGCTCATTACGAATAATGATTGAAATAAAACAGATTGATAATCAAAATCAGAAATTCATAGTATCAATCAAACTCAAATTCACTAAAAACACCTATTACAAACAAGACAGTAAATTTAACACCCACGATTTTACAGTTACAGATATTATAAAATATATGATTGTAGTTTACACTAGTGTAAACCCAACTAACCTAGCGACGAAAACGTTAAACACATAGACAGGCTAGTATAAGAAAATAAAATAAATAGCGTTATAAAGCTTGAATTAAAATTATTAAAAATTATTATAATCTATATTCCATTCCTGATAATCAGAATTATGACTAGCTTTACCTCTACTTTGATATAAATTCACACCGTCCTAGCAGCTAAAAATAAAATGTTCTAAAAACATTTTACTCTGAAAATTAAAATAAAATGTTCTAAAGATATCTTACTCTGAAAAATAAAACAAAGTGTTCTAAAGATATCTTACTATGAAAACTAAAACTAGAGTAAAATATCTTTAGAACATTTTGTTTTAATTTTCAGACTAAAATATCTTTGGAACATTTTGATTATTAAAACAAAATGTTCTAAAGATATTTTAGTCTGAAAATTAAAACTAAATGTTCTAAATATTTTTTTACTCTCAAAACTCTACCCTATAGTTTAGAAACCAAATTATTTTAAATTTCAACACAATCACAACATGAAAAATGATAGTTCATTGATCGTCTGCACTCCAAAAATAGTACATCGTATAAATGGGAAAGTAAGTGCCACCAAATCATCAACTACTCTGTTCTAATTTCTCGATTGGTTCGTTTAATCTCAACCAATAATAAACTCGATGTCGACGAGTTCGTTGCTCCCTTTTTTTTAAACTTCTAACTGTTCAGTTGTCAGTTCTTCATTCTTTGATTCTTCATAAACAACCAGAAAAAAAAAGTTGTACGTTCGTCTTCAGCGAAATCGGGGTTACGTAAACTTCTCCCTCCTAATTCTCTACATCTTCATCTCTGCCCCCTTACCATATTAATCTCGTTAGTAACACGTAATTTTGGCATATCCACGTGCGCTACATGACGTAGTAAATCACGTATTTACTGATTTTTGTTAGTTAGTTGAACTGAATGAGGGGCCGGCATGACCAGGTGGTTAGGGCATTCGACTCGCAATCTGAGAGTCGCGGGTTCGAATCTCCGTCCCACCAAACATGCTCGCCCTTTCAGCCGTGGGGGCGTTATAATGTGACGGTCAATCTCACTATTCGTTGGTAAAAGAGTAGCCCAAGAGTTGGCGGTGGGTGGTGATGACTAACTGCCTTCCCTCTAGTCTTACACTGCTAAATTAGGGACGGCTAGCGCAGATAGCCCTTGTGTAGCTTTGCGCGAAATTCAAAAACAAACAATTATGACTAGAAATTATTTAAAGACTTTTTATACGAATACGTTTTGAAGGATTTTCTTTGTCATGGGAAGAGTTTTGTTGGTTTGAAAATTAATTTCTTATTTAAAACTGTTTTAAAATGGGTTTGTTTTTAGTTTTCTGTGATGGGTATTATTTATACAGCTAGATATATATATACACTTATTTTTGTTCTATTTCAATATTTTTTACTTCCTCACTATCAGCAGTTACGTGTTTTCCCAACTTTTGGGTGCTATCCTTTAACACACGTTTTTCCTGCCTTATTTGTTCACCTACTCTGTGTTTAGTTTGTGCAATTCTAGTTTGTCATATTGATTTAGTTTAATCGTTTGTTTGTCATGTTAATTTAGACTTTTCATTTTCCTTGTGAACGGTCTGACTTTGTTTTATTGTGTGGTATAAATTCATGATATGTTCTTACAATATTTGGTTTATTTTAAAGTATTATTTTTCACTGTGCTATATTTTCACGATTTGTTAATTTTTGTCAATCTCGTAGTTTGTTTCCTTTTAAACATTTTTTTATTTTGTTTTGGGCTTCGTTATGTGTTATTCGTTTTAGTAAGCTGTATGTGTGAGTTAGGACGTGCACGTGAGGCTTATGTACGAGTGATCGTTTGGTGCGCGTTCTGCGATGTTCTCGTTTTCATATGGTTTCTTAGGATCGCGATGTAATTTATTAACCAACTTTAAATTTAAATCAATGTCAGCTTGAGTTGAAGCCTAAAACAAGGTAAAGGGAGAGTATGGTGTACAGATGTCTTCTTCTTCTGTAGTACGTATTTATTACATACATAATTCTTACATTATTCTGATTCCAGAACACTCTAAATCTGGTAGAGATCTGGTTATGAGGAAGTAGTTGACCTGAGTGTCATTATTCCTCGAAACCTTAAACAATGTGATATGTAGATATATAATTGTTTTTCTGTCAGCTTTCATTAATATAACAATTAAAATTATATTAATTGTGTTTTAGTTGCCTAGTTGCGATACATCCTGTTGAAAGGGTCAACAACTGCAACGTTCCTTGCTGGTTGAGTGGGTGATGTCTGTATGTTACAGCCAATGAGCTCTGTGAGAAAATTATCAGTCACATGGCGACGCTATCATAACACGGAAGAAACTAGGTTCTTTGTATCAGTACAGAACCTTGTTTCTACACAGCGCTACTTTGTTTTCATCGTGCTGGGTTCGACAGAGACCTGTCCTGGGAGAAACAGCCACTAGTTCAAATACTGATCTAATAGAGGCGATTGTCCACTCGTCTATGCAAAGTACACACACTT
>NW_013751080.1:0-1225 GCF_000517525.1 Limulus polyphemus
GAAACATTTTGATCTTTGTAAGTAAAAAGGTAAAAAAAAGTATAAGTAATTAGCTATACCTATGGTCAGGTGTGATTTTTAGTGTAATTAGCTATACCTATGGCCAGGTGTGATTTTTAGTTTCGTTCTGAGTATGTAACTTATTCTGTTCGGAAATTGTTATTACCATCAAGCAATTTTTGGATAAAGTGGATTATATTGAGAAGGCCAACCATACTCTAGGTGATAGCAGGAAATTTGTTAAGTTAATTAAGGACCTAAGACAAAAAAATAATTACCGAGGTATTTGCTACAGCCTAAGGAAAACAAAATTATTTTTGGGAGTCTGTACAGTGCGTGATTTGTCTAAAGTTCATAAAATAGTTCTAAAACAAATAGTTCCAAATATTGGCACGTACTGTAACAGATTATCGGATTTTGTAGTATAGAAGTAATAAATTTAAAGTTGAAGATAATATTGGCTTTTAATTAAATATGTACTAAATTTTACATTTAACGAAGACGTGTATAGTGCTAGTTTTGACATAGTTTTCAGCCGCAGCTTAACGGCTCATAGAATGGCTCTAAGCTTTTTTCGAAGTACAAACTTTTAGCTCATAGCTCCGTCATCTCTTGACCGATTAGAGATCTAATTACAGTTTTGGACTCAGGAGGCCAAACCCTTTCGAGTGATGTACTTAATCACGTCCAAGGCCTCATAGATTAATTTACTCTAATCCTACCTAAAATAATTTCAATTTGAGGGTAGGCTATTAGAGATCCTGATGAGTAATAAAAACGAATCGGGTATACGTGCACCTCACGCTTGGTATTGCTGACGCACAAAAATATAGCTAATAAAAAGGGGGGGGGGGAAAGGTCTCATAAATTAATTTACTCTAATTCTGCCTAAAAGATATTCAATTGCCGCGGCTATCGATGATTTCCTCTTGTTTTTTATTCCAATGTTGCGTTGCAAGTGCCAGAATCCGGGTTTCGATATCCGTGGTGGGCAGAGCACAGATAGTCCACTGTGGAGCGTTGTGCTTAATTACAAACCAACAAACAAACCGTTGCAAGAAGCTATTGGTTAATGTTCTGTAATCTCATTTTCGGATACAATAGATGAGATTTGTAAGGAATCAGATTTTGTGTTACTGAAATAACTTATGATAAACTTGATGGAGTTACTATAAGACTCAAATTTGCTCCGACTATGGTTAATTTATTCTTGATTTGACATGCA
>NW_013751081.1:0-1224 GCF_000517525.1 Limulus polyphemus
TTTACTACTGAAACATGCTTTGAGGTCAATTATTAAGAAAGCCTAAATATGATTGGATATAACTTTAATTATTGGAACTATAACTGTGAATTGAACTTTGATGAGAAATAAGCCCCACATGTGCAGAGACCATATCAGTATGGAGGAGCCCATACTTATTACTTCTACTATAGACTGTTAATGTTATTAGAACTATAACCATGGGTGAAACTTCCATATATGTATGTTGTGTGTTGTTCACTTAATATATACAGTATTTTATGACATTATTTCTTATAGTTGAAAAATTGAAGTAATGATTCTTTCATTGTTTAACTTTTTCTTACTTGGTTGTGCACTTAAATGATGCAAATGAACCCACTGTTTGGTCCATTGATTAACAACCATGATCCATGCCAGTAAATGGTAGACCATTTCAAAAGTTAATGTGTTATATATAAACTTTATATTATGTACATGACTACATCTTAGAATCACCAGGAAAGGAAGTTTTATTTCAGATTTTTCTGCAAAGACTTCTAGATTTTCTGTTTGACCACCAGACAATAAACATGGTTAAGTGGTCTTTCAATTGCTGAGAGACATTTGACACAGTTGCCACAGAAAGTTCCCATGAGCTTTACATAATTCTCCATAATTTAACTTCAAAGCATTGTAAACATTAAATTACACAAACAAAATAATGTGTTTTGTTTCTCAAAAATACATAGCTTACACAAAATTGAATATTTGGTCAAAACATTTTGAGGGACAAGTATAATTGGCTCCTAAGTGTCACATATATTTGGAAACCACTCTCTAAGACATTTGATCCTTCTCATCATGCAACAATACCAACTTTAGGAACCATGAAAGCAATATCAACTTTAGTATCAGGATACCAAATACTGTTAACTCTGATAAACTGTGTTTTGTGAAAATTTTCAGTTATAATATATGGGAAATATCCAGAAGTGTTTTGATAAAACGTTTAATTAAATCAAGTGAAAACATTTTATTACAAAGTTTTGTACAGTAGTATTCCCTTTTCTTGAATTTTAAAATATGGAGAATTATATACGACTTTTCTCTGTGTTAAAATACTTTTAATTGCGAGCTTTCAGCCCTTTTACAGGAACCTTCATTGGGTAACAGTGTATTGAGCATTAAAAATGTGTTTAATTGTGGAACACTGTTTTAAAATAGGTATCTAGGCAACAGTTGTAACAATAACAGATATCTTGT
>NW_013751082.1:0-3046 GCF_000517525.1 Limulus polyphemus
GCAGAAGTGGAAGGGGGGGGGGGCCTATGTTTCTATTTCTACAATACACGCGCTTTTATCACAGTAATATTAATACCTTGTTTTTCGGTAAATATCTTTCAAATCAGTTCCAGTGAAGAACGCAGCGCACGAAATTCGAACATATGTATATATATATATATATATTTATTAATTCAATAACTATACTGCATAAACAGGTCTAAAAGCAAGCACCTTCGCGTGCTCCAACATCTTTACATCCGCCTACTAACAACCAAATCATACTTTCGGAGTTTTTATTTTTTCCTCACATAAATGTTCACACTTTGATCCATATTTCCGTAAACGGTTTGAAACTCCAATATGCATACTAATTAGCTGTTCACGAGCAGCAGCATTAATGATGATAAACATTTCGGATGAACAGATGTTTCTGTTATAATAACAGATCCAGAGAAAAGCGGTCTTAAATACTTCAAATATTGCTTACGAAACAAAACACGCAAAGTGTCTTAACTTCGAGCATCATCACGATGGACGTTAATTTACAAACACTACTACATATAAGTTATTTTTTGCCCATTAACAGTTTTAATTTAATTCCCTTTTTGTAGTTTACGTTATTTTATACTCTCTAAATCCAATCTTAAGCGGTTTTTCAACCCAAACACCAGAGCTCGTTAACCTAATAAAGAGATACATGGTCACGAAAAAAAGTTCCAACTCAAAAAACCTCATTATATGGCACCCCTAAGATAAAGATCTTTCTCGATGATAACTTCTAATCTCTGTGAAGATACAGTCCCTCGTAGACTGACTGAAACACTGTAGTTGGTAGTGCATAATGCTGGGACACAGTAACGAATTTCCTATCCTAACTCGCTTTCATTATGTGAACAATGTGTGTGTGGTTTACCTCCTCTGTGCACCGTTACACTTCTCCAATCAACCAGGCCGGGTCGGTTAAACCCAACCTCACCGCATGATGGCGCAACGAGCGCATAGCTGAGGCAAGCGAACTAACAGATCAATACACCAAAGAACTTCCGTCTTGAGAATGGTTTGTTTGTACCCTCCAGCTCAGTCAGTTTATTAACAGTATATCTCGTTATTTACAATAAATGTATGGAACACAATTTAAAACACAATTAAGGCGGGGCTAAAATGTAGTTATAAAAAACAAAATGGTTGATTATATGATATTTATCTCCATCTTTATGATTATCGATAAAAGTTACTTTGGCTGAGACAATAACCATCTGCACTTTGTAACACAACTTTTAATAACTACTGTTATATACTCTCTATATAAAAGCAACATTGAAAACTTGTAGGCATAGCACACTTAACCCGTTGTCAAGGTTGGTAGCCTATGCGATCACTTAAGTCTAATTAATAAGTGTTTTTTTTTAATGACAAAAACTCTTAAGAAACGCATCCAACCTGACAATCTACACAGTAATAGAATTGACAACCTTCTGCGTCAACACAACTTAGAACAACAAGAGGACAATGCATCAGACTTCCATTAATGATACCCAGGATCGAATCCGGACCAATATCAACACAAGAAATAGTCCATATTAGGACTTCCCTGAAGACGGCAGCACATTAGCAGCCGAAACGTAGGATAAAAATTAGTTAATAAGTAGTATCTAATTAACGAAGAGTTACTAATTGATAATAAGGTTTACATGATCGCATCCGATATTACTATCATATCACCATAACCTAACCTTAAGGATATTTCACTTGATAAATACAACGTTCTCGCAATAAAAACATTATTACTTAAAACGTCAGGCCCGGCATGGCCAGGTGGTTAGGGCACTCGACTCGCAATCTGCGGGTCGCGGGTTCGAATCCCCGCCCCACCAAACATGCTCGCCCTTTCAGCCGTGGGGGCGTTATAATGTGACGGTCAATCCCACTATTCGTTGGTAAAATAGTCCAAGAGTTGGCGGTGGGTGGTGATGACTAGCTGCCTTCCCTCCAGTCTTACACTGCTAAATTAGGGACGGCTAGCGCAGATAGCCCTCGTGTAGCTTTGCGAAATTCAAAACAAACAAACAAACTTAAAACGTCAAGAAAATCGTCACAGAACCTAATTTCATTCTACCAATAAATGGAAGCTATATCTAGAAGAAAGTTCTCCGATAAATCCGGGGTTCGATTCCTCGCGGTAAACAGAGCGCATTTACATTATGTTTAAAACCAACATGTATTAACGTTTTCCAGAAGAGCTGATAAAAATTATACAACAATAATTACAATTAATAACAGCCTTAATTGTGAGTAAGAAGCAAACTACAAAAATATTCCATGACCACTTTGACCTAGGTCATTATTGGGTACCCTTGTTGCTAGTGGTGTTTTAGGTCCTTAACCCAAAACTACAAAAATATTTTGTGACCACTTTGATCTAGGTCATTATTGGGTATCCTTGTTGCTAGTGTTGTTTTAGGTCCTTAACCCAAAACTACAAAATATTCTATGACCACTTTGACCTAGGTCATTATTGGGTACCCTTGTTGCTAGTGGTGTTTTAGGTCCTTAACCCAAAATCATCTTGCAGAAAACGCCTTTTATTTCAATAATTCCGTGCTGAACACATTTTATTAGAACAACACCTTACTGAAAAGGAGTTATGGAAATAAAACTTTGCTGAACACACCTTGTTCAATATGTCTTATGGAAATACCAAAGCTACAGTGTAATATTCAACGTAAAATCTAAAAGAAAGCAATGTGTTAAGATTATTAACGGTTCTTGTTTACATCTGTATAGTAAACAAATAGTTCGATATACCTTCTAGCAATTTTTAGTTGTTTACTTATCAATTTGTAGAATAATCTATATGAATAAACGCCAATATGTGTGTGTGTCTATCTGTTCCTGATACGCTTCCACATTTCTTGATCAATCAGCACCAAACTTGATACAGTGATACAGGATGACACGAGGAAGGTTATAAGGGGGGGTTGGACCCCCCCCCCCCCATACTAATTTCCTATTGATAGAATTCTTGAAAACAGTATGTATTTCTTTTCAGTATTGGCACCTTTAT
>NW_013751083.1:0-1346 GCF_000517525.1 Limulus polyphemus
GCTATTAATTCCTGGTAGACTTCATTCTGGTGTGACACTCCAAACCCGTTGTATATGGTAGCTATTAATTCCTGGTAGATACCATATCCAACGGGTTTGGAGTGTCACACCAGAATGAAGCGCCATTAATTCCTGGTAGAGCTTCATTCTGGTGTGACACTCCAAACCCGTTGGATATGGTAGCTATTAATTCCTGGTAGAGCTTCATTCTGGTGTGACACCCCAAACCCGTTGGATATGGTAGCTATTAATTCCTAGTAGAGCTTCATTCTGGTGTGACACTCCAAACCCGTTGGATATGGTAGCCATTAATTCCTGGTAGAGCTTCATTTCTGGTGATAAGGTGATCATTACTGCCAACTGGTGTGGAATGAAGGCTACTTATTACCGACTGGCATAGACTTGAGGTCAGAAACGTCGAGAGTTAGCACGGGCCCCGGGGCAAATATCTTTGCCGGGCCCCCTTTCTCTCTTTCTTTTTTAACATTTTCAAGAATTTATTAAAAAGAAGATCCTAAATGAGAACACCAACGAGCTCATAAACCAGACAAAATCATAGCAGCAGCCGTTTTTACCTCACAGTATAAGCGTTAAAACGTTAATAAAGTAACAACAAATATCTATTTAATCTATAAAGTAACAAATACATATTAATTATTACTCAAATTATTATTTCAGTCGTTCTTAATGTATCAAGCGTCTATATGTAAAGAAAAGCCAAAAACTATGGTTTTTATCATTAAATGAAGATATAGCCTAAAGATGCTTTGTGGGCTTTACGGCATAACCAGGTTTCATTCACCCGGGCCCCTGGGCAGTTGCCCCCTTTGCCCTACCCTGTCGGCGGGCCTGCTTGAGGTTTATTATTACCCACTGTTGTGGACTTGGATTTTCAATATATTGTTGTCGACGTTGTGGACTGAAGGCTTATTATTTCCGTCTAGTGTGAATTGAATGCTTATTATTTAAGAACGCTTTAAGCTATTTTGTAGATTTAAGACAGAAGACCTTTATTCTAACATAATAGCGCAGTTTATGGAATATAACTAAACTTTAAATAGTTTTTTTTTCTGAGTTAACATATTTCAAAATTATAACTACTCATCAAGCCTGTCGTTTGTTTCAAAGTTACTCGTAAAATATTTGTATCATGTCAGTTTTATTGAGTTCATTATATATTTTAGGTCCTTTTAGGAACAATGGTAAGTCAAAATATTAGTATATTGTTATGACAGCGTGGTTACGTGACGCTGGTAACACGTCATATTCTCGAAGGTTCGTGAAGTCTCGGAAGGTTACTAGATATGCGGTATTCTTGTATATATAAGACCGGTAAGAAGTGACGG
>NW_013751084.1:0-1222 GCF_000517525.1 Limulus polyphemus
GAAATTCAAAAACAAACAAACAAACAGAAATATTCAATACTGGTTTAAAGCGGTCATAATTTCATTGTACAGATTACTGGTTAGGCCACATTTAGAGTATTATGTTCAGTTTTGTGCTCCTTACCTTAAGAAAGACATTGAATTGTTGGAAAGGGTTCAGAGGAGGGTTACTAGAATGGTGTTTGGGATATAGGAAATCGTAATATACTTGTTGTTCGGTATTAATAGGAGACATTTCATTATCTATAAACTTACAGTGTTTTCCTTTTCTGTTATTAACGGACGTCATCATAACTAAACGCTCACAACGAGGGGCACATAGAATGTTATTGTTCTATATGGTATCAGTGGACATCATAATATATCGAAGGCTGAAATATAGAATGCAATAGTTTTACTGCATAAAAAACGACGAAACTTGTGCGCTTTGACAGGTGAATAATATGCAAAAAAAAAATTTCAGACATAAAGGATAGACTTGAACTACTACTTTTACATTTATCTGATCTGAAATCTGTAATGGACCAATTAATAGAAATACGAAAAAGTGGCAAGCAAAAAAAAAAAAAGAAAGAAAAAGAGATCTGAAATGCCCCATTTACTGTTCTGCGGTTATAAACTTGTAATGAGCCGATTAAGAAAAACCGGTTTAATCTGATTTTTATTGTGAACGTCAGGCCTATACAATATTATGATATTAAAGAATATAAGTATATCTGAATAAATAATATTATGTTATTAATTATTACGCTAAGAATCTGATTTGTAAGTGGCTTAAGTAAAATTGATAATAATTACATTTGATTTAATTAATCAGTTGTTGTTCGTAAAAACTGATGATACATATCACTACTATATTTTATCCCAGCTGGTCTGGTGAGCCCTGGTAATGGACGAGATACCTCGACGGCACTGCATATGGCAGATGTGTTGTGATTGATATATGTAAACATATTCTCCTTCGTTTAGCTCATAAGTTCTTAGAAGAATAATTGAAGTTAATTGATATGTAGGCTCTCTCTTACATTTTTATTTTATTTTAAACTAAATTATAAAAACGGCTATACCAGGATTTCTATTAGTTTGTTTTAATAATTTAACCTATATTATTTTAAACTTAATGATAAAAACGGCTAGACCAGGGTTTCTATTAGTTTGTTTCAGTAATTTAATCTATATTATTTTAAACTTAATGATAAAAACGGCTAGACCAGAGTTTCTA
>NW_013751085.1:0-1223 GCF_000517525.1 Limulus polyphemus
GAAGAATTAAAAAAATATTATCTGTGCAATGCTTTTCCGATCTTTCTGTTAACGATCTTTTACAAACGGGTACACGTAACAAAACTCGAGATATTTAAAAGGAAATAAATCATTTTAATTAACAGTCCAAACATTACCAAGCTTCGGTATCCAGCTATGAAGACAGGGTTTTCAAAGTTTTGCCCTCACTTGATGAAGCTTTGTTTGACTTGTTATCCACTATAAGATATTACACTCCAATTCTTACTCTTTACAGGCGATCACATTCAATTTTAAGATTGATTCTTGTTTTTAGATTGTGGTAGCCATAGCTGCTGTTTTGTCATTTGATGAACTGAAAGTCTGTTCATTAACTGTAATATTAGCATATACAGGTTGGGGATTTGCACTAAAGGTAACTAGGCCATTTGGATTATGACGAATAGATCCATTTTCATCCAGACTATCCGGGTTTCCTTGGCTATCTGTTTCCATACTAAAGTTAGAATAAGACAACACGGAGGCTTCTTTCTCCTGAGGTATGTGGACAGGAATATTTTCTGTATTTTTAACTGGTCTGGCTTTTTTTCTGTAAATACAAGGAACAAATGACAATGTAGCATTTCAGTCAGGATATCACTAAATAAAAATAGTTTTAAGAAATTTCTTGTGTTGTTGTAAGTTTGACTTTTTGCACAAAGCTACTCAAGGGCTAGCTGTTCATCTTTTTGAAGTGACAAGCTAAAGGGAAGGCAGGTAGTCAACATTACCAACTCTTGGGTTACTCTTTACCAATGAATAGTGGGATGCCACACTATGTCCTCATGGCAGAAAGGATAACTGTTTGGTGATTGGTTTCAATCCTGCCACATGGCATTGCTGTAATTACCGCAGTTGGTGCCATCTCTGTGGATGCTTGAGCACCCTGAAAATTTATTGGTGCTGAGTACCCTGAAGGTGTACAAAAAAAATACACCCAGCAACCCCAATCATGTGAAAAGGTGGAGCTAATGCACTGAACAGTGATTTTAAATTAAATATTAAAATTATGGTTAAATGGGGATCTGCTCCCAGTTCTATACTTAAAGCAGATGTAATAAAATGTGTAGAGTAAAATGGCTGGTCTGGCTAAGCAAGGAAGCTTATTATGTATGTAAAGTGGCTAGTCTGGCAAAGCAACGAAGCTTATTATGTATGTAAAGTGGCTAGTCTGGCAAAGCAACGAAGCTTATTATGTATGTAAA
>NW_013751086.1:0-1225 GCF_000517525.1 Limulus polyphemus
AATTCTCAGTTACATCTATCTATGTATGTATCTATCTATCTATATATATATATACACAAAGATCAAAAATGTATATCTGTCTGTTTGTCCTTTATCTAATTACTTCTACTCACTGGGCCAATCTCAACCAAACTTTGTGGGGTGATAGTTTGGGACAATGGCCATGTTAATGCTTCACAACCCCCTCCACCCCCATTATTGCTGTTATTTACCATTTATTACCTTTGTGTAAGTTAACGTTAACTACATTCGTAGATGGAGAGCACGTCCTTATGCAGAAAAAAAAAAGAATATTAAGCATACTATAACACAACATACGCACTTGAGTGGAGGTCACACAAACTTATATATGTGAAAGATTGCGCGAGCATTCTCTATGGAGCAATGCAATGAGAAAAAAAATAACCGCCACTATTCATAATACTACATAAACTCAGCTGAAGTTTCTACTCCAATAACAACCATAACGCTGGTATGAAGAGCCGTTTTTTGAGATATATCAACTTCCTACTTTGATCAGTGACCTTTCAATTGCTGCCAATGACCATCTAGTAATTAATCACGTGAAACAACGTGGAAGGACATTAAGAGCTGGGTGTTGAAAGCGCCTAGCAGAAAGCACACACCACCACTAATTTCGCTGCTATCACTTTGGCCATCGTACTGTATTTACGATGTTTTAAGTATTGTAACGAATTTGTTATTATGTATTTATTTTAATACTAAAGTTTTTTTAGATTAAATTTATATTTTAAAACATGCATGGCTTATAGTGTTAAATATGTATTACGAAACTCCCGCCTATTCTCCAAAGTTATAGAAGATTCTCGAGAGTAAGGACCAATAATATATGTATGTATGTAAACATTTAAATGTAGCCAGTATTGTTAGGTAAAGCTGAATTTTCTAGAAAGCCTCCACACGCCTATAAATATAACTAACGCACCACCCCAAAAGAGAGTATCTAGTATTAGTTTGCTATAGTTCAGTGTGCTATAAACTTCGGAAGCTATAACTGTGATTGTTATAACGCTTACCATTGGAAAACTTCAGATATTTGACCAGGAACCTTTACAAAGTTCGAACATTGCAAATCGTTTAACTTCAGTGGATTCTCATCGGACATTAGTATTTTCACGCAAACATTACCTAACGTCACCGGGAGGAAAAGTATTGGCATGCATGGCTGATGAATAATGAAGGAGAAGGCTAGCTAGCTTCCCGT
>NW_013751087.1:0-1403 GCF_000517525.1 Limulus polyphemus
ACATTAGACTGCATTCAATGTGTTAATTAACTCATATATTTACAACATATCACAAGGGTTTCCATAAGTCCGAATGGATTAAATAGGACCCAATAGCTAATATCGTTCTATGACCCATTGTTGACATTAGACTGCATTCAATGTGTTAATTAACTCATATATTTACAACATATCACATGGATTTCCTTTAGTCCGAGTGGATTAATTAGGACCCAATAGCTAGTATGGTTCTATGTCCCACTGTTGACTTTAGTCTGCAACAATGTGTTAATTAACTTATATATTTACAACATATCTACATGTGTTTCATTTATTCTGTCAGGATTAAATAGGACTCAATAGCTAGTATCGTTCTATGACCCACTGTTGACTTTAGTCGGCAGCCAATGTGTTAATTATTTCATCTATTTACAAAATATCTACATGTGTTTCCTTAAGTCCGAGTGGATTAAATAGGACCCAATAGCTAGTATCGTTCTATGACTCACTGTTGACTTTAGTCTGCAGTCAATGTGTTAATTAACACATATTTTTACAACATATCTACATGGGTTTGATTAAGTCAGAGTGGATTGAATAGGTACCAATATCTAGTATCGTTCTATGACCCACTGTTGACTTTAGTCGGCAGCCAATTAGTTAATTAACTCATCTATTTACAACATATGTACGTGTGTTTTTTTAAGTCCGAGTGGATTAAATAGGTCCCAATAACTAGTATCGTTGTATGACCCACTGTTGACTTTAGTCAGCAGCCAACGTGTTAATTAACTGATATATTTACAACATATCTACATGTGTTTCCATAAGTACGAATGGATTAAATAGGACCCAATAGCTAATATCGTTCTATGACCCATTGTTGACATTAGACTGCTTTCAATGTGATAAATAACTCATAAATTTACAACATATCACAAGGGTTTCCTTTACTCCGAGTGATTAAATAGGACCCAAATGCTAGTATCGTTTTATGACCCACTGTTGACTTTCGTCTACGGTCAATGTGTTAATTAACTCATATATTTACAACATATCTACATGTGTTTCCTTTAGACTGTCTGGATTAAATAGGATTCAATAGCTAGTATCGTTCTATGACCCACTGTTGACTTTAGTCTGCAGCCAGTGTGTTAATTAACTCATATATTTACAACATATCACATGGATTTCCTTTAGTCCGAGTGGATTAAATAGGACCCAATAGCTAGTATCGTTCTATAACCCACTGTAGACTTTAGTCGGCAGCCAATGTGTTAATTAACTCATCTATTTGCATCATATCTACATGTGTTTCCTTAACTTCGAGTAGATTAAATAAGACCCAATAACTAGTATGGTTCTATGACGCACTGTTGACTTTAGTCGGCAGCCAATGTGTTAATTAACTCATCTATTTACAA
>NW_013751088.1:0-1224 GCF_000517525.1 Limulus polyphemus
GGAATCAAGTGTATCTGTCGGTAGTTAACAAGTTGTATGGCAGAGAAAATAGGTCGGGGGCTTGAGCACCACCCAGCCAACACCCCTAGTTGTGGATGAAAATGGGAGTAGAGTACATAGAAAAGCTAAAGCCATATTAATAAATTAAACATGTCTTCGCTTCACCAGTCTCATTCAGGAAACATGCTTAAAGATAAAAAGTACCAGAAAGTTTATTCTTGAGGATTAGCGAGTAACCCAGTCAGATGACCTGGATGTTTGTAGCATTCATCTAACTGGTTTGTAGGAAACGGTGATTGTTGTACTGCTTTGCAGGCATCCAGTAAGTAAGCCTTTTATCAAGAGTTTTGACACCACATGGACTGCAGTCCATTCAAGGAGAGATACTCAAACTTTTTTTTTTATCATCTGTGAGACAGTCGAATATTATTATAGACACTGTTCGTTTACTGCTAGCTGGGCAACAGGTATTTTGAAAATGTCCAGTAAAGGAATGCACCAGGTAATATAACTTGTTATTGGGTGTTGTTTGTGAGCTACTGGAACATGCTGCACAGGGCAACGTTCAAAGGTTACCGGAGAGAGAAAGCTGACCAAGCAATGTTGTGTCCTGAAAACTCTGGCTATAACAGAGGTAAATGGACTGATATAATGGAAAGAAGTACTATAAAGTTTAGGATTAAATGAAAACAGTGCTTGTTGAATACCACATGGTCACTTGTAACCTACTAATTTACTCTCATGCAGGATTGGAGATGAACATCAATTGGGATAAGTTGAAGTACAGCATCTGTCTGTTCTTCTAACATCAGGAGGACCAACCTTTGCCCATCAGACCAGTCAAGGTAATACATGCCAAATTAATCACTCTTAGCTGCCATTGCCATCTTGTAAAAGACTGTAGCCTAGTTTAAATGCAGAAATAACCTAATACCAGTCATCAACAAACTCCAGTAAGTTAAAGGAGAAGAATTATGGGAGGAAGATGACTGACAGAAATAAGAAAATCAGTTGAGAAGTAACTAATCCTATACATAGCCAAGAAGTGGTAATGAGGGTTTTATATTTCACACAGTTTTTAATTGGAAGTCAAGAAGTAACTAGATCCTATACATGGTCTAGAAGTGGTAATGAGGGTTTTATATTTCACACATGCAGTGTTCATTTGAAGTCAAGAAGCAACTAGATCCTATACATGGCCAAGAATTGGTAATGAGGGTTTTA
>NW_013751089.1:0-1216 GCF_000517525.1 Limulus polyphemus
CTCACCCTGTTCTCGTCGATATTCAACAACGACTGGCCCATTTTTCTCTAACTTCTGTTTCCATCCAGTTTTTCTGGACACCTGGCCACGTCGGTCACATTTTTTTTAACCCGTCTTTTTCTTTTATCTGGTATTGACACTCAAGTCATAATAGCCCACATTTTACTATCGTGCCGTCGTTACGACCGTGAGCGGCGTCACCATTTTAGACATATTTTTTCTACGGGTTTACCCCTGACGTTGGACGGTGTCGTTGGCGATGGTGACATGGTCCAACTTGATTGTATTTGTAATCATTTAAAGAACAGTTGGCCTTCTTAATTCAATTTAAATCTTTAATCTGAATTTTGGATGTATTTTAGTTTTAACTCAATTTATTTTTATATTTTACATTTATTTTACTCTCACCGTTTTTTACCGGTTGTTTGGCGCCAAGAATTTTTTTGTAGTTATGCACAAAGCTACACAATGGGCTATCTGTGCTCTGCCCACCACGAGTATCGAAACCCGGTTTCTAGCTTTGTAAGTCTGCAGACATACCGCTGTGTCACTGGGGGCACTTTGCGCCAAAAACATCAAACAATCAATCAACTATACAAAACAGTACAATTTTACACAGATATACATAAACATACGATAGCTGGATTAGAAACTTTTAGACAAACATATGACAGATGGGTAATACGTCTTTACATAAACATACGATAGCTGGATTAGAAACCTTTAGATAAACATATGGTAACTGGATTAAATATCTTCACACAAACTTAAAGTAGCTGGATTAGAAATCTTCACACAAACTTAAAGTAGCTGGATTAGAAATCATCACACAAACTTAAAGTAGCTGGATTAGAAATCTTCACACAAACTTAAAGTAGCTGGATTAGAAATCTTCACACAAACTTAAAGTAGCAAAATAGAACCGAGTGCAGTTTAAGTGTATTACACTGGTAAGACTAGACAAATCTAACAGAATTAATTTATCAATAACAATATATGTATATATATTCATACAACACATAACAATACAACGGGTGTGGGTGTCTTATAAGTAAACTATGCTTGAGATGAAGCTTCCTCGACACTCAACAATAAAGTTATTTTTTCTATCTTAAGAATTTTTTTTTAAAAGCTAAATAATGTAATTACACAGGGTGACAGATGAAGTACAAAAGTTTTTCATATCTTTAACGCATCATTAAGATAAGGGGCTTTC
>NW_013751090.1:0-1223 GCF_000517525.1 Limulus polyphemus
ATAAGTTTATATTTCAGGCCATTATGCCAAAATGTGTCGAAAGCTTTTTGGACGTTTAGGAAGGTGACAACTGTAGCTTGATATTTATTGACCGTTAAATAACCGTCATTTAATTTGACGAGGTGATCTCCTGCCTGCGTGCTGAATTTGGGAGAGAGTATTGTTGGATTCCAACATCCACAGCAACTAGCTATTAATATTTTTTCTAATATTTTTGGAATGCAATCGATGAGACTGATTGGACGAAAGTCGCTCGGATTTTTAGACTTTTGACCTTTTTTGGGGGATTAGGGTGATGATTGCAGATTTACATTTGGGGGAAGAGATAACCTGAAAAAAGCGATAGTGTTACAACAGCGGAAGTCACGCGACGCTGGGAGCATGCGCACTGGAGTTTCTGGAAGGATCATGAATTTACCCGGCAACTCTAGTCTTACCAAGGTGCCCTCTTTTGTAATATATAAGCCTGGCAAGAAAAACCAGCGTGATAGAGGAGATAGATAATTGAGACAAGCGAACAGTAGGTACCGTAAGTAAAGTGTGTGAATCACTGTGATTTAAAGCGTGTAGTTAAATTTAGAAAACGTATTGACTGTGGAAATTCTATGTATTACAAAGTTTGTTTCGAGGAAGAATAAACTGGGTTAATCAAGAAAGGACTTGTATCACTGAAGTTTCTCGGAAAGAATTTATACTGGAAATTAACAAACAAGCAGATACGCAACAAACTGATGTCAGAGAGTGGGATGGAAAAAAAAGAGATAGAAACAAGAACTGGCAAATCAAAGTATGACTTAGCAGATTTGATGGCAGCAATACAAGAACAGCAAAAGAAACAAGAAGAACGAGAAAATAAACAAGAAGAGAGACAACAGCAGTGGCAAGAAAACCTGCAACAGTGGCAGCTCAAACAGTAAAATAAACAAGAGAGACTACAGCAGTGGTTGGAGGAGAAAGAAGATGTACAAGAAGAGAAACTACAGCAGTGGTTGGAGGAGAAAAAAATAAACAAGAAGAAAGTCTCCAACACTTGAGAGAAAGCAAGCATACACAAATGGAAAAGATTAGTAAATTTCAAAGTGAATTAAATACATTCAAGGACAATTTACTGTCTTATACACAGGAAGGATATATTAGCTATGGACCTAATCAGTCCCAGACAACAGGAAGCCTTTTCCAGGCCTCATAGCTAAACCCTAATGCAGACATCTTCAGTCTTGCTA
>NW_013751091.1:0-1640 GCF_000517525.1 Limulus polyphemus
ATTAAAGGTATGTACTGTTGAGTAATGTGTTTGAATTATTAAAGCTATGTCTGTGGAGTAATGTGTTTGAATTATTAAAGGTATGTCTGTGGAGTAACGGCTTTGAATTATTAAAGGTATGTCTGTGGAGTAATGTGTTTGAATTATTAAAGGTATGTCTGTGGAGTAATGTGTTTGAATTATTAAAGGTATGTCTGTGGAGTAATGTGTTTGAATTATTAAAGGTATGTCTGTAGAATAATGTGTTTGAATTATCAAAGGTATGTCTGTAGAGTTGACTGTTTATATATTTAAAGGTATGTCTGTAGAGTTAAGTGGTTGAATTATTAAATATATGTCTGTGGAGTAATGTGTTTGAATTATTAAAGGTATGTCTGTGGAGTTAGGTGGTTGAATTTATTAAAGGTATGTCTGTGGAGTAATGTGTTTGAATTATTAAAGGTATGTCTGTGGAGTTAGGTGGTTGAATTATTAAAGGTGTGTCTGTGGATTAATGTGTTTGAATTAATAAAGGTATGTCTGTAGAATAACGTGTTTGAATTATCAAAAGTATGTCTGTAGAGTTGACTGTTTATATAGTTAAAAGTATATCTGTAGAGTTGTGTTTAAAGGTATTTCTATAGTGTTGAGGGCTTATATATTTAAAGGTATTTATGTAGTGTTGAGGGTTTATATATTTAAAGGTATTTATGTAATTTTGAGTGTGTGAGTTTTGAAAGAAATTTTTAGTGTTATGTGCTTTAATTTCCCAATACATATCTGTTATGTTGATTGTTTGAAATATTATAGGAAAGTTTATACTGCTGAAAGTTTTAGTTTCAGAGAAAATGTATGTAATATTAAGCATTTTGATTTATAAAACAATAATGGGTTCTCATGAATTATCTTTATACTAATTTTAGTTTCAATTTGCAGCTATTCTGATCAAATGTGGCTTTTTAGTTTCTTTTTTGAGGTTATTGTTCTAACGTAAAAGTAACAATGACAATCTCAGTTACTTGTTGTCTGATGACAATATCAAAAAAATATCTAGTGTCTTTGTAAGTATTTCACTACTCATTGTCAAGTGAACAAACTTGTTTCCATCTACAGATTGTGTGAATGGTGCTTTAGATCATTTTCATTCTATTGTATCTGCAAGTATAAAATTAACATGTTGAACAATCTTTCATGAGCAGATGGGAAAAGAAGAACCCGATGCTGCTCAAGCTATTGCAGTAACTTCTAAGGAAACTGGGGGAGAGTTGTCTGAAAAGTATATGGCTGGGCCACAGGTAATGTTCTTTTATGGTTTTTAAGGTTACTATCAGAGTATAGCCTGTTAAAAATGATGGTGCAAGTACTTACCCCCCCCCCCCATTGTATACCCTAACCTTACTTTTCATAGCTAATTGAAATTTAATTTTTCGAAATTAAGCTTGACCAACAAAGAGACAGAAAAGTGTAATTGAGGCAGTCAATTTTCAGTAGGTTCCTTTGTGAGCCAATCAGAATTAAGATCATTCATGAGATGAATTCTTGGCATATACATAGAATAATTATTGGTAAAAATGAATTAGATTAACAACTTTTAATATATAGAAAAGCCAGGGCAATTTGGTAACAGTATGTTTATGTCATGCTTTTATGTCATGTTGATT
>NW_013751092.1:0-1356 GCF_000517525.1 Limulus polyphemus
ATGTAATTGTAGTAGCTGATGTGACTGCTTGGGACAGGGTTCCATACAGATGTAATTGTAGTAGCTGATGTGACTGCGCGAAGCAGGGTTCCATACAGATGTAATTGTGGTAGCTGATGTGACTGCGTGGAACAGGGTTCCATACAGATGTAATTGTAGTAGCTGATGTGACTGCGTGGAGCAGGGTTCCATACAGATGTAATTGTAATAGCTGATGTGACTGCGTGGAGCAGGGTTCCATACAGTTGTAATTGTGGTAGCTGATGTGGCTGCGTGGAGCAGGGTTCCACACAGGTGTAATTGTAGTAGCTGAGTTGACTGGGTGGAGCAGGGTTCCATACAGGTGTAATTGTGGTAGCTGATGTGACTGGGTGGAGCAGGGTTCCATACAGGTGTAATTGTGGTAGCTGATGTGACTGCGTGGAGCAGGGTTCCATACAGGTGTAATTGTGGTAGCTGATGTGACTGCGTGGAGCAGGGTTCCGTACAGATGTATAGTTTTTAGTTATTCATACAATCGTTGAGTACCTTTCATAATGAGGGTGATCTAAATTTGATCTTGTTTTCTTGATGTCTGAAATAGTAATTAGTTGTAGTATATGATAAATAATCTTTTTTTTTGGATGGCAATTTTGTAATGGAAAATGGTGATTTGAAAGCTGGAGTGAATAGTGAAGTGTTATTTGTAACATAAGAGTGAACTTTGTTGATGAAAGAAGTATTCATGTACGTTCCGTTTCGTGTTTCAAATGCATTTTGAAGATGAGCTTTGATTGTGTCCAGTTTTCGTTTGAGTACAGTTGTTTATATTTGAGCATTAGGTGGTTTGTGTTGTTAAGATTTATATATATCTTTTTAAGTGATTCCAAAAGTTTTTGGGGTGTGCAGGAGAGTTTAAATATGAGCGAAAATCATCCCAGTTCTTTTTTTTTCGGGTTATCTTATTTCATATGCTATTTCACAGTGTCTTTGTTTTCGTATGTTGTTTCACAGTGTCTTTGTTTTCGTATGTTGTTTCACAGTGTCTTTGTCTGTTTTATTTTCGTGTATTGTTTCACAGTGTCTTTGTTTGTTTTCTTTTCGTGTGTTGTTTCACAGTGTCTTTGTTTTCGTATGTTGTTTCACAGTGTCTTTGTCTGTTTTATTTTCGTGTATTGTTTCACAGTGTCTTTGTTTGTTTTCTTTTCGTGTATTGTTTCACAGTGTCTTTGTTTTATTTTCGTGTATTGTTTCACAGCGTCTTTGTTTTCTTTTCGTGTATTGTTTCACAGTGTCTTTGTTTTCGATTATTGTTTCACAGTGTCTTTGTTTTCTTTTCGTGTGTTGTTTCACAGCGTCTTTGTTTTCTTTTCGTGT
>NW_013751093.1:0-1224 GCF_000517525.1 Limulus polyphemus
ACCATAGGGTGATTAGTGTTTATATAAATCGATTGTTTTACCATAGGGTGATTATAGTTTATATAGATCGATTGTTTTACCCTAGGGTGATTATAGTTTATATAGATCGATTGTTTTACCATAAATTTGATATCAGCAGAAAGAAAAGGCCTAAGACTTCTTAGGAACAATGAAGACATTGTCATCCAAAGAACCGATAAAAGAAACTCGATCATGACTTTATTAACCAAACCGTATGATTCTTTAATGATAAATATATTGAATGATTTGTCTAAGTTTATTCAGTCAAATACTGACCTTAACCCAATATACAACAAAAAATTGAACAAACTACTCAAAATATTATTAAAAGAAAAACTATTACTTTTAAACTTTATGATATATTTTGCATACAAACCAATTTTGATCACCAAAAATCTACGGTGTACCAAAAGTCCATAAAAACCCAATAACCTTACGCCAAATTATGTCTTCTTACAACTCTTTTAAACTACAACCTTGGTAAATATTTTGGAACCAAAATAACCACCCAATTTATAAACACTTCACACCTTCTAGAACACTTACTAAGTTTAGAACTTTAGGCAGTAACGTCATCACGTCTAACTTTGATGTCGTAAACATATTCCCTCAAACCCCTTGTCATGAATCAATAGAACTTACTGCTGAAACTATTTCACAAGTCTCCAAAAAGAGAATCAACATAAACCAGGAACATCTAGTCGAACGGTTACAACTAGTCACATTTATTTTCTTTCAATACAGAGATTCTCAATTCTTTCAGCTAAACGGACTTGCCATGGGAAGTCCATTATCATGAACTTTAACCACTGTTTTCTTACATCACATAAAACGACATAGCATCGTTACTTCCATGTATAAGCCTGAATCTTGACTTAGATATGTAGATGACGTTTTCTGCGGCTTTACTTTTCAAGATGAACAAACAAAATAAACAACCTACATAAAGATATACAATTTACAGTTGAAAATGAAAACAACTAAACGATAAATGTTTTAAACGTTAACAGCACACGACCCCCACCCCTCCCTCCCACTAAAATTCATAGAAAAAACACACATAGAGCGAAAATTACATAAACTGGTTTTCTAATCAAGTAATCCACCAGCAGCTATATACTCCAGAAAGCCTCCTAAATTTAGCATGCACTATAGGCACCGCAGAAAACATCCGTGAATAACTTACTTAACTCAGCGTTTTAC
>NW_013751094.1:0-2608 GCF_000517525.1 Limulus polyphemus
TGCTTCGTTCTTTCAGGAAAAACAAACACTATAACGACCTTTGTTACCTAAAACGCCCGACAGAATTTTAAAGCACATCAAATGTCTACTTCAAATGCATAATCGTGATTACTAGACTTTATATTACCTTTTTTTATAGGTTAATGCTTTGCTATCTCGATTTAAACTGGTCGTGGAAGTAAGAGCCACGAGGCGAAAATAACATGTAAAGTAATTTGTAGTATATTTATTAACAAGTGAATAAAATGTGATAATAAAAATGCAGATATTTTAAATGATTAGTATATGGCCGCACGGTGGTTATTATTCACGCAGAAGAAGAGCAAAATTAAAGCACCGGATTATACATTATAACTAAGTGTTAGGGTCGAGAAATACCAAACATTATGTTACGGAATATATTGTAATGTTCAAAAACAATTGGAGTGAAAATATCTGAAATTAAATAATTTTCTCGAAACTAGGATTGTGCTCTATAAAGTGTTATTAGAATGCAAAAAATAAAATAAAATTTAAAAAATCAGATTTAAAACTTAATATTTTAATTTATATTTTGTCAATAACAATGCTCCTTTCTACTCTGACGTTATAAAATATGAAAACAACATAACTGAACTTTACCTAAACTTTTAAGCAGTGGCTAGGCTTTATATTTTCAAAAGTAAATTAAAACATTAAAACGCCCCCTCTCCCAGTGACTCCGGTACGCTTGAAAACTTATAACGCTAAAAATCTTGGTTTGATGTCTGCGCTGCAACGCAGACAGCCGATCTTGTAGTTTCACGCTTAAATACAAATACTCGACACATTTAAACTGCAATAAACACAATATTTCAACTTGTATCTGTTTCAATGTAATTGCACAATGAAGAATCTATAGTTTGACTAAATATTTCGGATGTGCGTTAAAATTTGCCTCCCAGTGGCACAGCGGTATGTCTGCGGACTTACAACGCTAGAATCCGGGTTTCGATAATCGTGGTGGGCAGAGCACAGATAGCCCTTGTGCAGCTTTGTGAATAATTAAAAACAAACAAGCCTTAAAATTCTGCCGGGCGTTTTAGGTAACAAAAGTCGTTATAGTGTTCGTAATCATTAGGTGGAAAGTGTAAAACAGATTGAAGATACGTTTATTCGTTAGAATTTTTTAACCAATACTTTCATACTTGGGCTTCTTTATAATAATTATTCTAAGTATAGATTTGGAATTACTAAAAACAATTTTCCAAAATAACCTTTGTTTGATAATTATTTAACTCTTGTTTTACAATAATGTTTTTCATTCCTTCTGAACTTTATCTGATATCTTACAATAATCTGTGTTTAAAAACTGATAAATTAATTGAAATAAATTTTACAAACAAATATACTTTTTTATATTCACATGTTCAAGTATTTTTAACTTATGCAATTTATAGATGATTCGTTAAGTTTATACTAGATGGGGACACATATTCACTTGATTTATGTTACTGAACACAAATTCGTACAATATTTCCAAAGAAAGCGTATGGGATGAAATGATATAAGAAAAACTTCCCGAAGTTCTCATTCAGTAGAATTGTTTAAATATTGTACGATTCAAGAAAACATAGTTAGAAAAATATTTAAAAGGCAAAACACCTTCAAAGGGTTTCCAGTGTTTTTGGAATTTATTTGAGTGAGACTTTCTAAGAAATAAAATTTTGGGGCTCGGTAAAATGCTGTGAGCGCCGAAGGAGATCGCTTTGTAGAGGTTGTGGGGGCTTGCTCCCCCAGCATATTTGTTTATTCATTGAAACAAAATGGTGTAATCTGGCACATTTCCTGTGATGCTCAATTTGACGTAAATTCTACCTGTCAATCAACAAAATCCGTTATAGAAAGCTAAATTAATAAATTCGTGTGGGTATGAGAATAGGTCGAGAGCTTGATTCCCACGTTCAATGGTTGATTGGTCAGCCTACGTAATACAATGATTTTTAAATATTTTAATACTAGTAATGTCCGTACAACCACATTAAAAGAAAATGAAGTACCGTATTAATTAGTTTAAGAAGTTACAGTATTCTCCCCTGCGGGGAATCGAACCTCGGTCTCCCCCGTCGATACTCACCACTATACTACCGAGGACTGATAATTTGAGTTGGTATCTTGTGTGATTTTTCATTTTTTGAACTTGATTCACATAAAAGCAGTGCTTAAAGTGGGGTGGGATCCTATCCCACTTCTTTGCATGAGGGTCCGAAACCATTCCTCTATATTTCAGTAGACTTGAAACCGCTCAAGTACTTTTACAGTTGTCTAGGGCTACACTAAATATCTTTACTCTCTCTTTCTTCTCCCTTTCGCACCAGTACGGGCGGCAAGATACAACACAAAACGACATTGAATAAAAAAGTGCAACGCACAAGTTCTAGTGTGCACTAGTCGGGCTTTCATTCGGTCCCGACTTGTGAAAGTGGCAATAGTAGTTATGTCAGCACAACCACATGCAAAAACAACAACGAAGTAACGCATAACTTACTTTAAAAGTTGTTTGTTTGTTCGTAATTATGCACAAAGCTACACAATGGGCTATCTGTGCTCTGCCCACCACATTACTAGTATTGTCACTTTCACAAGTCGG
>NW_013751095.1:0-1223 GCF_000517525.1 Limulus polyphemus
AAACTACAGTTTTATCATGATTTTTCATGGATTGTGTACTTGTTCTCAGATCATTCCAAACTACAGTTTTATCATGATTTTTCATTGATTGTTTACTTGTTCTCAGATCACTCCAAACTGCAGTTTTATCATGATTCTTCTTAGAATGTTTACTTGTTCTTGGATCATTCCAAACTACACTTTTATCATGGTTCCAAATCAACAATAGGATTATTTTCCTGAACTATTCAAACAGTGTGTACAAAAACATTGATATGTCAGTGTTGGTGTGAAACTATTGTACAAGTAAAGCAAAATTCCAAGATTCTGTAACTTAAGGAACAAAACTAACACTTTCATAAATTGTTATTATGTACAATCTATACAAGCTCTAGAATGTGTAGTATTGATTAAAATAATTGTTTTGTTTTTATATGATATACGAATAAGAATCGTGCATTATTTAATTGTAACATAAATTTTGTAACGTTTATAACACAGAATCATACTTTTGAGGGCATTGGTACACCAAAGATGATGTTATTTTTGTTGTTGATGTTTTATTTTTGTCGTAAAGCAGATATATAATAAAGTTTTATGTACACGATAAAAAGCATCATTAAATGTTCACAAACACTGGACTATAAAAATATAATTTAACAAGATCCCGTTGAAATACAGTAGGATGTGAATTTAACATCTATTTTAAATTCCTAAGACAACATGTATCTGCTTTTGAAGTATTATGTAAGGCTAACTTCTGTGTCACAATTACAGACAAGATTGTACGTAACAACTAAAGGAAAGACTGTTTTAAAAAACAGCCCCTTACATTTATAAGATATTTTAACACTTCTCAGGTAACAGTGAAATGAACTTGAACACCTATATATGTTTCTCTTCTTTTTACACGGAACACAGGTTACATCCGATAGAGTCTTAAGTCTAATAATTAAATTTGTACTTTTATATGTCACAGCTTCTTCCTCACACTAGGTGTTCATGTAGTCTAACCTATATAAATGCTAATGTGTGTGTCACGTGACGATTTATTTCTCGAAATAGGAGTCATAAAAGCCAAAATGTATTTATCAAGATAGAATAGTCCGATTACTGTCCTCCCACTACGATTTTATTAACGGGGTTGCAAGGGGGCCATGAAACCTTTTAAGTGTTGTGAGTGTTGGTATAATAAGCCTAAATGAAGACGTAGTGTGGGATCAACAGCCTAGTGCCAAGTGCAT
>NW_013751096.1:0-1222 GCF_000517525.1 Limulus polyphemus
ATGTGACACCTGAAGAAGCCACCGTCGAAGAAGAAACTCTACTCAGTTTTGAGAAGCGAAACAATGAAGCTCTTGATGAAGTTACTACCACTGATGTGACTGTTACCGATGATAGGACAATTCCTGATGAAGTAGATGAACCCCACGTGAAGCAGAAGCCAACGAGATGGAGACCAGTACAGAAGAAGATACGTCCCATAAAATTAAGAGACTTTGTTGAGTTGTAATTTTGTGTTTGTTATTCTGTACATTTTAATTAAGTTATTGGTTTATTAACTGTGGTTATTGTTCGGGACAAACAATATTAAGGAGGGGGCAGTGTTGCCTCAGCGAGTCACATGACTACTGTGACGCCACGTTTCTAGAACTATCCTGTACTTTGGTGAATGCTCTAGTATTTACTAGATATAGGGTAATCGGGTATATAAAAGAGGGTGACAACGTGACAGGCTAATGTGTGTGTAGATAGTGAGTAATTGAACTGCAGTCACAGGGTATTGTTGAAGTTAACGTTCGTTCGTTATAGTGTTTGTTTTAGCGCGAATATTGAAATTAAGTGTATCGTAAAGTTATATTCGAAAAGAATAAACCAGTTTTATTAAGTAAAGACTTGTGTCATCAAAGTTTCGTCGGAACGAAGTTACGGAAAAATCAATTAACAAATGGAAACGTAACAATACTTTATTATAATATTGTTAAGTTTATTAAAAGTCTGCAAATTTTGTGAAGATACACTTAGTACATTAAAAGTTATAGTATTAAAACTATGTACAAGTAAAAAATGTTCACATGGTCGGTCCCTGGGACCGAGCCCGTATTGAAAGAATTAACTCTTTCATTATGAATAGGTAAAAGTAGGTATGTCATGGCCTCATACAGTTACACTCAAAATAATTAAACTACTTTATTATCAATGTATATCAATATATTTGGCATTAAATATAATTTATAGATCAAATTTTAATAACATAAAATTTTATTTCGTATTTCTAAAAGTATTGTTATGACACGTTATACTGGTAACACATAATGAGTTCTAGAAAGATGGTGAACATCACGAATAATCCAGTATTTGCTAGATTTCACGGAAATGACAGCTATAATTGTGCCAGACAATGAATCGGGGATAGAATTGCAGACAGGCAGAGATAGAGACGAACAAAGGAGTCAAGCGCGGTAAAGTGTGTGAATCATTCATTGTCAATTATAGCGTGTGTTTAAG
>NW_013751097.1:0-1223 GCF_000517525.1 Limulus polyphemus
AAATGTCCTGGACCGTGATAACGCCAAAGCCTGTTGGCATGCACCACTTTTGGCTTACCTCGCCGACCCCATTTTATCCGGAAAGTCACGTCTGAGAGACGATACACTATGTTATATGGGCCTTCCCATGGAGAAGACAACTTAGTAGACTTTCCTTTGGTCTTCCTGGGATTATACAACCATACCTTGTCTCCAGGTTCAAAGTTGACTTCAGTAGATCTCTTATCATGAGTTAACTTCATCGAATCAGCAGACGTTTTCAAGTTTGAACGCACTTAATGGTGGATATCATTCATCCTTTCCGATAACACTTTCACAAACTCAGACACATTCTTATGCAACTCTTCATAAGGTTGGCGCCCTGTTAAAAGATCCACTAGCAACCGAAGTTCCCGACCAAACATCAACTTTGCTGGAGTGTGTCTAGTGTTTTCATGCTCTGATGTCCTATAGGCCATCAACAGTGGATGGAGTAACACATCCCAGTCATCTTGAAGGCTATTACAAAACTTTGCCAATTCCTGTGCTAGTGTCCAGTTGTACTTTTCTACCATTCCATCTGACTGGGGATGAAGTGGCGTTGTCCTGGTATTTCGGATGCCAAACAACTTGCAGCATTCTTGGAACACAGCTGATTCAAAGTTACGGCCCTGATCTGAATGCAGTTCATATGGCATACCAAATCTGAAGAAGAAATCACTAATAGCCGAAGCTACAGTTGTAACTTCCTGATTTGGTATTGCATATGCCTTAGGCCACTTGGTGAAATAATCCATCACCACACAAATATACTTGTTTTTAGCACGAGTTTGGGCAGAGGATTAGCAATGTCGACGGTTACTCTTTCCATTGGTGCACCAAATTGATATAACTTCATTGGAGCACGTCCTTTATGCTTGGGTCCCCTTTTAGCACCACATGTACTGCATGTTCGGCTCCATTCTTCCACATCTTGTCTCATACCTATCCAGTAAAATCTGTGTCGTAGGTGACTCAATGTTGTCTTAACTCCGAGATGTCCTTCTGTTACAGTATCATGGGATTGACGCAGCACAACTTCCCGTAACTTTCTTGGTATAACTGTTTGCCAGGTCGTCACATTCCCATCTGCAGTTTCCCATCTCCGAAGAAGAATACCATCTTCAAGCCTCAAGTGGTCCCATAGTGCCCAATAGTTCTTTGTCACAGGGCTTAGACTAAACACCTTCTCCCAAACAGGGTGC
>NW_013751098.1:0-1223 GCF_000517525.1 Limulus polyphemus
CGTCACAGTAGTCATGTGACTCGATGACGCAACAATACCAAAATCCTGGCTGATCATCAGATCAATCATATTGCTTCTCAACTGGCATTGCCTCATCTGACTCGTCAGATATGTACTACCAGCATCCTGTAGCACGTCTGTTTTGTCTAAATTATATATACAAGTGCTCTCTTGGCCTCTGTTAGAAACTTACTTTTTAGTAGTATATATTGTTGCGTCAGCGAGATCACGTGACCTATACTCACTCCCTCTGCTTTCTAGAACTATCCTGTACCTTGGCGAATGCTCTAGCATTTACTAGATACAGGGTAGCCTGGTATATATAAGAGGGTGACAACGTGACGAGAAAGAGAATGTGTGTGTAGATAGTGAGTAACTGAACTGCAGTCAGAAGTATTGTTGATGTTCGTTGATATAGCGTTTGTTATAGAGCGATTGTTGAAAATAAGTGTATCGTAAAGTTATATTCGGAAAGAATAAACCAGTTTTATTAAGTAAGGACTTGTGTCGCTAAAGTTTCGTCGGAACGAAGTTACGGAAAGTTAATTAACAAACGGAGATGTAACAATATAGTAATGTAAATATATGGGTGTGTGTTAGGCTAAGGATTCTTCTACAGTTGGTGTCTATGACTTGTTTGTGATAAATTCGACAATAAACGAACAACACACACTCCACTTTTTTAAAAATAATATATGTATTCGAAACAATTTAAACATATGTACAAAATTCTTTACACTATTGATATCATAGTTGTATCTTAAACACTATACAGTTTTCATTTCTTCTCAAAAGTTCATTTAGGCCAATTTAATTGCTTTAGAATTCAATTGACAAATCGAACTATTTTTCTCTATTTTTATCGCTATAGTATCCGTGTATAATTCACTTACGCTGTCGCGTGAATTACCACAGTTGTATCTTGAATTTCCAATAACCGTCTGCTCTTCGCACTTCAAATAATCATCTGTATTTTGTTAAAGTCCACATAGGCGGGTTCAATTAATTTAGAACACCCTTTGACGAGACAAGTTATTTTCCTTATCTCTTTCAAAACTCTAAATAAGCAACTTTTAGGCCATTCACTCCCATGATGTTTAATTTTATGTTTTTTCTTTTCTCTGACCAAACTTTCACGTGACTTTACTTTTACTCTGTTTTCATTCATCTTGTCGTAGCTATTTATACTGTTGCGTCAGCAGTCACATGACCGCCGTGACGCA
>NW_013751099.1:0-1221 GCF_000517525.1 Limulus polyphemus
CAGCTTAGAAAAAAATGAGTTTAAAAAGTTGGTGATCATTTGGACCCCAAAGAGGATAAATATAACAATATAGATGTAACAGTATCAATGAATATAACAATATCAATGTACTAGCACTAATCTAATAATATCATTATAATACCCACATAATTCTCTTCGTGATTCATGGCATGCGCACGTTTTATTGACTACAAATTACAACGTTAAGCGTCCCTTACGTGACGTCATTTTAGTGTCTACTGACTGACTGACAGGCAAAACACTACTGTATAGTGATGCAACTGGTTAAAACAAGTGCGCCCTCGTCCCCCTTTCGGGGAAATTATCAGAAGCTTGGGTACAGTTACTGTTTATAAAGCTAAAAAAAAAAAAAAACTCGGAAAATTAGAGAAGCACTCCAAGATAAAGAAATAGTATAAAATCAACTGGAGATATATATATATTCTAGCTGCATAGCTGGTGCTTGTTCATCCTTGCTTGCGTTGTTTTAATTGGTTAGTATTTATCTTCCTTCCTCTACATAAAGTTTCGATACATTATGTCGTATGTACAGTATGTTAACATTTATAAAACCAATTATTTGCCAAACTTTGGTCTAACGAACACGAGATATTAAATTCAGTTTTTAAATGACTTCTGATGAACATCTGCAGGGGGGTGAAAGTTCGCCCCAGAACCAAGGGCTTCTAACATCAACACACGACTTACACAATATCGATCTTGAAATCACATCGTATTGGTAGCTTCTTCTCTCCTCCCGCCCACCTGACATAAAAAAAAGCGAAAGGTGGGTGTTCTTAATTACAAACGCCCTCGAGTAATCACTCGCACGACTACTACTTGTGCCAAGTTGTGCCTGAGATTGTTGATGTGTGTTTTAGCGAAAAGCTCCACACCGAGGAATCTGCACGGGAATCTAACCCTGAATTCGTTAGAGTCACGACTATTGATGCTAGTCTCAGAATTGGATAACTTTACACAAACACTAGAAACCACGTGATCGTAATGATCCTCACATAAAATTTGTACACCACCTTCGGAAACACGAATCGAGCATTTTTAAAATTGAGAAACGAAATACTGAAAAAACCGATTGATATTTATAATTTAAATGCAATTCAAAAGCTCGATTTATGTCTTTAAAACTATCTATTAAGATGAAGTCAAAAAATGAAACCATCTCTCTTTCTCTCTCTCTATATATATATATATATATATACA
>NW_013751100.1:0-1332 GCF_000517525.1 Limulus polyphemus
TGGCTCCTCATATGTCTTTGCTCTCCACAGTTCCAACAACCTTTCTGGGTAGCAGCCTTTCCTGCCGTGGCATCTTCCCTGTGTTGAAGTTGCCTGCATAGAGCTCTCTTGTGCCCACGTTTGTTACAGTGCCAGCAAAGTCCCTCAAGCTTCTCTGAGAGCTGCCTTTTTCTGGCCTTGAATCCTGATGACTGTACCAACCTGGGTACTTCTGTGCTGGACGTAACGTAGGATTTGAATTCAAGAGCTCTGGCCGTTGCATCCTCCGTAGTAGAGGGGTGTGCTTGCTTTACTTGTATCTTCAGTTGTGGACTGTTCAGTACAAACTGATCCCTCAGAAACAGTTTGAGGACATCGGGAGGTGCAGTTGGGTAAGCCTTGTGTGCCATACTTTCCAAGTCCTGTGCCAGCTCTTGCAGGCTCTCCCCTTTAGCACGGACTCTAGTCCTAAACCTAGCTCTGTAGACTTCGAACTGATTTTGGGTTCCATAGCTAAGTTCTAGAGCAGCTACCAGTGCTCTATAGTTGTGCCTGTCGCCTGCTGACAACTGTCCAAGTATTTCCAGTGGTTGTTCCTTCAAGCTTGTTGCCAGGTGCATTGCCTTCTGCTCCTCTGTCCATCCATTCATTTCTGCCAGGAGCACAAATTGTGCTCTAAGTGCTTCCCATGATGCCTTCCCATCGGATTCATGTGGCTTCCTTTGTACTAGATCACCCCTATTGCTGACATTCATGTCTGGAATGTGACTTCTGACAGAACTGAAGATGTCTGCATTAGGGTTTAGCCATGGGGCTTGAAAGGGGCTTTCCATTGTCTGAGGCTGATTTCGTCCATGGCTAATATATTCTCCTTGTGTAAAAGACAGTAAATCATCCTTTAAGGTATTTAATTCACTTTGAAATTTACTAATGTTTTCCATTTGTACTTCTTGTTTCCTTTCTTGTTCCAGTCGCCACTGCTGTAGTCTCTCTTCTTGTTCATTTTCTTTTTCCTCCAACCACTGCTGTAGTCTCTCTTCTTGTTTATTTTCTTGTTCTTTTTGTTTCTTTTCTTTTCCTCCAACAGCTACTGTAGTCTCTTTTGTTTATTTTGCTGTTCGAGCTGCCCTTGTTACAGGTTTTCTTGCCACTGCTGTTGCCTCTCTTCTTGTTTCTTTTCTATTTCCTCCAAAAACTGCTGTAATCTCTCTTCTTGTTTCTTTTCTTTTTCCTCCAGCAACTGCTGTAATCTCTCTTCTTGTTTCTTTTCTTTTTCCCCCAACCATTTCTGTAGTCTCCCTTCTTGTTTATTTTCTCGTTCTTTTTGTTTCTTTTCTTTTCCTCCAACAACTG
>NW_013751101.1:0-1224 GCF_000517525.1 Limulus polyphemus
GTTCTTTACTATTTAAATAACTAAAAAATTATTTTATTTTGCTGTTGCCATGTCGCCACACCACGAATGTGTCATCTGCATATCTTATTCATACTTCTGGCTTAAATTTAGCGTTATTTAAAGCTTCATTTTCAAAACTATCCATATAAAAGTCACATAACAACGGTTAAAAGGGGAGGGGAATCCCATAGATAAACCATCTTTCTGTTAATAATAATTTTGATTAACTTGGAAAAATGGATTATCTACACACACTCTTGTTAATTTCAATATATCTATAATTTCGACTGTTGGTACTCTGTTTTCTAATAATTTATTCTCAAAACATCTAATCGCGTCATCTAATGGTGTTTTAGTAAACAACAATATTACATCAGTAAGTCTTCCTTTTCTAATTTTAGGTTTTTAAGCTTCTCTACAAATTCTATCGAATTTTTGACTGTATATTTGTTCTCATTTCTCAAAAAAAAATACTTATGTGTTATAACTTTTGATATTTCATAAGATGATGAACCTATATTTGATACTATGGGCCGAAAACTGTTATTGCTTTTTATGTATTTTTGGTAATACGTAAAATCTTGGTGCAATAAATCTACTTGGTACTAAACATTTTTTCGCTTCAGGAGTTAAAATGAGGCTATTCTTAACACTAGTTTTTACGTTTTAATGATATTTGTTTATTGCGTTATTCTTAAGCTTTTTCATATGTACTTTCTTTCGTTATATCTTCTACTTCCTTATCATAATCATCTTTGTTAAGTATTACGGTTTATCTTCCTTTATCTGCTTTACAAACGATTATATTACTATTTTCTTTTATGATTTTATAATCAATATTTCGTTTATTATAGTTCGGTTTGATTTTTTTATAATTTTATGACATTCTATTCTAACAGCCTTTACGTCGTTAGGACTTCTCACTTTACTTAACTCAGTTTCAATATTTGTTATAATTTCTTCATTACTATAATTACTACATGCAAAACCCAAGCCTTTTTCTAACACTTCCTGTTGTTTAGTATTTAACATTTCATTCGAATTATTAACTATTTTCTAATATATTCTCTAAAATATTCTTATATTTTTCTAGTAATGTTCTTAACTTACTTTGATTTCCTTTTTCTTTTGAATTATTAAATTTATGATCCAGTTTTATCTTATATTTATCAATGTCCTCTTCGTACGAATCGAACAGGAACTTTCCCATTCTAACCAGTTTTT
>NW_013751102.1:0-1224 GCF_000517525.1 Limulus polyphemus
TTTTCTGCTGTGGCATCTCCCCTGTGTTGAAGTTTCCAACATTGAGCTCTCTTGTGCCCAGGTTTGTTACAGTGCCAGCAAAGTCCCTCAAACTTCTCTGAAAGCTGACCTTTTCTGGCCTTGAATCCAGATGACTGTACCAACCTCGGTACCTCTGTGCTGGACTTAACGTAGGATTCAAATTCGAGAGCTCTGGCCATTGCATCCCACATGGTAGAAGGGTATGCTTGCTTCACTTGTATCTTAAGTTGTGGACTGTCCAAGGCATCTACGAACTGATCTCTCAGCAACAAATTGAGGAGATCGGGTGGTGCAGTTGGGTAGGCCTTGTGTGCCATGCTTTCCAAGTCCTGAGCCAGCTCTTGAAGGCTCTCCCCTTTAGCACGGACTCTCGTCCTGAACCTAGCCCTGTAGACTTCTGACTGATTTTGGGTTCCATACCTGAGTTCTAGAGCCGACACCAGTGTTCTATAGTTGTGCCTGTCGTCTGCTGACAACTGTCCAAGTATTTCCAGTGGTTGTCCCTTCAAGCTAGTTGCCAGATATACTGCTTTCTGCTCCTCTGACCATCTATTCATCCCTGCCAGTAGCTCAAACTGTGCTCTATATGCTTCCCACGGTGCTTTCCCATCATATTCCTGTGGCTTCCTTCATACTGGATCACTCCTATTACTAACATTCATATCTGGGATGTGACTTCTAACGGGTCTGAATATGTCTGCATTTGGGTTTAGCTGCGGGCTCTGTAAGGGGCTTGCCATTGTCTGGGGCTGGTTAAGTCGATGGTCAATGTATCCTCCTTGTGTAAAAGACAATAGATCGTCCTTTAACCTATCTAATTCGTTTTTAAATTTACTAATGTTTTTCATTTGTACTTCTTGCCACTGTTATTGGCTTTCCTGTAGTTGCTGCTGACTTTCCTGCAACTGTTGGAGACTTTCTTCCTGTTTCCTTTCTTGGTCCAGTTGCCACTGCTGTAATCTCTCTTCTTGTTTATTTTGCTGTTCGAGCTGCCATTGTTGTAAGTTTTCTTGCCACTGTTGTAATCTTTCTTCTTGTTTCTTTTCTTTTTCCTCCAACAACTGCTGTAATCTCTCTTCTTGTTTCTTTTCTCGTTCTTCTTGTTTCTTTTGCTGCTCTTGTATTGCTGCCATTAAGTCTGCTAGGCTGTAGTTTGATTTGCCGCTTCTCGTTTCCATTTTTTTTTATCCCACTTCCGACACC
>NW_013751103.1:0-1223 GCF_000517525.1 Limulus polyphemus
GAGGAACGAAGAGAGAGCAGTAGTTACTTTGAGTTCCGTGTAATTTATGATTCTGTTAGTTTCGAGCTAGTGAGTCGTAAAGTGTGTGTTTTGCACTCACAAAGAGTGAGGTTATCGAGATAGTGAATTGCTGTGATTTATAGCATGTACTATAAAAGTTGTTAAGTTTAAAGTGACGAGAAACATACTGATTGTGGAACTATTGTGTACTAAAAGTTTGTATTGAGGAAGAATAAACTGGTTTAATCAAGAAAGGACTTGTATCGTTGAAGATTCTCGGAAAGAATTTCTACCGGAAATAAACAAACAAGCAGAAACGAAACACTATATTTATTTAAGGAGAGCGTGGATGACAAAAGTTTGAGAGACGCTGCTGTATATCATTGATTAACGTCTTCTGGATACTGTGCAATGGAGGGACGAGAGCCTAGAAACCATTCACAGTCTATTTGCTGGTGCCTTTGGCCCTGATTTCATTTTGAAGAACAATAATGGTCATAGCAACCATACACCTATTGACAGTATGTACCAAATAAAACTTACAACTTAACATAATGTGAAATTAAATACAATCTTATTTTGTATTTGTATCTTATAGATTTTTTTGGCACCAGAAATGAAATTGAAAAGATAATCTGTGACATAGAGGCGTAATGCATTCCTTATTTGCCTGTACCTTCTACTGTGGACTACATTTTCGCCTATTCTAGGTTTATCAGCATAATTTGGTTCAGCAAACCAAAGAAATACCATTAGGTCTCTTATAATGTTGAAGTATATATAATATCTATGGGGTTTTGTGGTTACTACTTGGTGAAGTAAAACGGACTCAAAACACATAAATACAAACTGATTTTAGTTACGTAAAACACAAATTATCACAATGGAACAAAGCTTTTAAAGTTAAAAGTCAAACATACAATGAGTTAATTAATTTAAAGCGAATAAAACCTAATATAAAACATAATACTAAACTCAATACCGAATTAAATTTGACAAATAATACAACGCAAATCACAATAAATGAATATTGAACTAAACATAAAAGAGTTGAACAAAATACAAAACTAGATACAACATACGGCGAATAAAATACAATGGACCTCAACAGTATGAAAAATATAATGAGATAAATTCAACTAGAAACAGACTACTGAAAAAAAAAGATAATAAACTGACCTTTAAGTAACAGAACCAGCTTGTAAAAACATATTGTTACGTCC
>NW_013751104.1:0-1325 GCF_000517525.1 Limulus polyphemus
AAACGAAGCTGACCCAGCTACATCCTGGAAAAAATTTAAATCTATATGTCACACTTCCCCCACGTAGAGCGATACTAGGATCACACATGATAACACCACAGCCTCCACAATCACGAGTTGCCTTCGGTTCCTTTTGATTTTTACTTGATTGACCCACACATCGCAACCAGTTATTTAAACTTATATCAAGTTGCCAATTTTGTTTCTTTTTCGTGAAGTTATTGCTAAATCATCTTTTATCAAGTGCGGGGTGAGGAGAAATACATTTCTGAACATTCCCGATTGTTTTTGATTTGAAGTTTCAAATCAAATATACTAAGTCAAATTATTATCATGATTTTGAGCAGTGCAGTATTAGTTTTGTAACCCATAAAACAGTTTGGAGTGGGCTTAATAGAGTGCCTTAGGTTTAAAAAACTCAAACTGAACATTGTTTAAATAGTTTTATGACTGCTGAGTAACTGTGGTATTCTCAGGTAGGACTTGAGACAATCAGTTAAGTATTATGTCCGCAGATATAGAGATACAGCGATTTGTATACATAGTTTGAATAAGTCAAACTGGACAAGAATTCATTTTCTATCTTCTTATCAACAACTAGACACTAGACAATTCTAGATGACTTCATCCGATAGTTACATAGTTTACTTGAAACTATGCTTTACTTCAAGCGTCCCCAGTACTTCCCAGAACATCAACAGAACAGTTCCAGTAATCAGGAAAGAGACAATTATATTTTTATACGACTACAACTACATGTATCCAAAACGTCGACACCAAGACAAAAGAAATAATGACTCCTCTAGTGTATAAATCGCTAGCAAAAGCAGAAACAGCTGTACAGGTCCTGATCATGTGTGTATGTGCCTAAAGGCGATATTAGCGTCGTTTTCAGTTCTGTATATTGTGTTCACGTACATCATCTAACCAAAAACTGGCAAAAGGTACAAAATGTTTAAACTTTTACCCATATATAGCTAAATGAAGGTATTGAGTTTGTTATATTGTTAAAAGTAAATAACTTCTATTTTTCAGCTAAGCACCTTTATTCTCAATTGTTTTTGTAATCCCAACTACAATATCTATGATGGAAATGGATATTTCATAGCTCACATACCTGCTACTTTCTACATCTTTAACAACTAGTATTTTTATACTCTTAATGTTTGAAGATTCCTATTCAGTGTATGTATATAGGTTGTCACATCTAAGTTGACCAGATGTCGCGATGTCATAAATATATACTTATAATTTGAAACTCAGAATGTCACGTACAACATTTTTCAGATATGAACTATATACTATAGAATAACAATGTAAGTGTC
>NW_013751105.1:0-1766 GCF_000517525.1 Limulus polyphemus
AGTATTCATTGATGAACAAGTCACTCAGTTTTAAATCTTTTATGTTTAGTTGCCATGAAATTGTTCTTACGATGATCTGGCAGTCACCTAGTTCTAATTCTTTCATGTCTAGTTACCTGAAGATTGTTCTTACAATGACCTAGTATTCGCTGATAAACAAGTCACTCAGTTTTAAATCTTTTATGTTTAGTTGCCATGAAATTGTTCTTACGATGATCTGGCAGTCACCTAGTTCTAATTCTTTCATGTCTAGTTACCTGAAGATTATTCTTACAATGACCTAGTATTCACTGATGAACAAGTCACTCAGTTTTAAATCTTTCATGTCTAGTTGCCATGAAATTGTCCTTACGATGACTTGGATGTCACTGATCAATAAGTCACTCAGCTTTAACTGTTTCATGTCTAGTTACCATAAGATTGTACTTAAGATGACCCGGCAGTCACTGATAAATAAGTCACTCAGCTTTAACTGTTTCATTTCTAGCTACCATAAAACTGTTCATATGTGTTAAAAGTGAAATATACCTTTTATAAACTAGATGCACTAATGTTTTGAATACTTTTTGACCTGAATATATGAACTTGTGAATTCTGGCAAACACAATATGACTGTGTTTAAGTTGTGTTTTCTTGTATGAGTCTGGTGTTAAAATGAAATAATTCCATCTTTAAAAAAAATAATTTAGCAGTTTCTTTTATTTACATTTTGTTCTCTATATATTTAACATTAACTTCTGACCAAAGCAAGCTACCCACATAAATAAGCATTGATAATTAATGCAGTAATTGAAATAATTAATTTCATATATCGTTCTAAGTAACTAATAGTATTTTATTGCATTTAACTTAGTTTATTTTGCCCTGGGCCCCGGCATGGCCAGGTGGTTAGTGCGCTTGACTCGCAATCTGAGGGTCACGGATTCGAATACCCATCCCACCAAACATACGCGCCGTGAGGGCAGTATATGTGATGGTCAATCCCACTATTTGTTGGTAAAAGAGTAGCCCAAGAATTGACGATGGTTTCTATACCCTTGGCGGGTAGAGCACATTGCTCATTGTGTAGTTTTGTGCTTAACTACAAACAAACAAACCTAGTTATTTCAATTAGGGTATTAATATTTTACTATTTATTGCACAGTTTTTTTGTTTTTTTTTCATTTAATTTCCTTACAAGCTGAGATACCCGTCCTTGGTCCGGATTATGAACTTAAAAAATGTGGGGGTGGATGCTATGATAAATAACACAAAAATCGTAACTTTCAGACAACTTATTTATAACACAACATATTATCATTATAGTATTCATTATTACCTCACCAAAAGTTTTGTATAAGCTTTAAGAACTCAATATGTATATATACTTAAAACATGGTATATACTGTGCTTTGGTCAGGGTGATTTTGTAGGAAGAGGTATCAGACAAAGTAATGGCGGTAGCGGTTCTTTCAACATCCAGCTCTTTATGTCCCTTCACAGTGTTTCACGTGATTATTTAATAGACAGTTGACAATTGACTGAAGAAGTGTCATACGGGCCGAAGTTGAAAGGTCACAGGTCAAAGTAAGAAGTTGGTATAACTCAAAAAACGGCTCTTCAAATTAGTCTTATGGTGGCTGTTGGAGTAGAAACTTCAGCTGAGTTTATGTATTATTGTAATAGTGGCGGCCACGTTTTCATTGTATTCATCCATAGAGCGTGCTAACACACTCTGTGAGATATATAAGACGTTTATGTGCCCTCCTCCACAATGTGTGTATGTT
>NW_013751106.1:0-1223 GCF_000517525.1 Limulus polyphemus
GGATAAGTCAGTTAACTCCTCTATTGACATGTTCGTCTTGGGATACGGATGCTTGATTTCTGTTCATCACCCTTTTCATTTTCTTACACCTCTTCTTCTCCAGGCAGGTATGTGGGCTCTCCACACATTCAACTCCATCTTTACACCTTCTGGGTCACCATTGTTTCATTGCCTCACTGTCTTTGAGTAGAATATGTATCGTTTCCTTTTCAGGGCTCCTCTTTCATCCCATAGGGTCCCACTAGATGGCTAACGTTGCCTCCCAGGATATACTTACTCAAAATCTGCATTGAGCCAGAAAGTGCTCATATCATCTTCTCTGGTTCTACATGTGACCACTGTGAGATGGGGTGTTCTGCAAGATCACTTGAGGTACCAACGTGGTGTATATATATTTATATTTACTCAACTGTTTGATCCAGACCACACCTATTCCATGAACTTGCTTGCTGGCTTTTAAAAATAGGATTTCATGATCACCCATTGCACTGTCTCCTGTAAAAGCCCTTCTGGACTGAAGAACTGATGGGGATCCAGGCACCATATCCAGGTATCCACAATGTGAATTCTCCCCTGTCATGGAGTAAAGAAAACCCTCGCTATTTACCATTTCCTAGCTGTTGGGGAAATGAACTATGGAGAATCCTCACCGATTGGAACCTACATACTGGGGCTAGATATGGGTGTCAATATGGTGAGAAGTGGGGCAGTGGTGACACCATTTGTATAGTGCAGGTCACGCTACATATAATGCAGGTACATCACTCATGCCACATGTGCCCTTCTCCTGAAGCCAGTCTGTTCAGTATAACTAAGGTGTGCATGCACTATATTTGGACATATGCAGCATAATACAGTGCCCACTTTCTGCAGATAGTCTATCCCATAAAATCTGTTTAGTTGAGTAGCATTGAGCACTCAATATACAAAATAAATAAATATCTATATCTCATATGACCTCCTCCTGCAGCCAATATGTATTCAGGAGATTCGAGGTAATCACACTCAATAATGGTCTTTATTACATAACACTCCTTACTTCCTTCACGAGAGCAAAAATATCTGGGAGTTATCGTGCATGGAGGCATGTTACCCTTCTATTGGTGGAGGGCTTTTGTTGCATGATAAAATCATCATGCAGTAGTGCAATTCACATAAAATCACATGAAATTAGGTGTGAGTTGCCTCAAGGCTAGCAGTATATCTCTTTGGCAGATGCATAA
>NW_013751107.1:0-1224 GCF_000517525.1 Limulus polyphemus
TGTACAGAATTACAAACACAAAATTACAATTCAACAAAGTCTCTTAATTTTATGGAACGTATCTTCTTCCGTACTGGTCTCTGTCTCGTTGGCTTCTGCTTCATCAGGAAATGTCCTATCGTCGATAACAGTCACATCAGTGGTAGTAACTTCACCAAGAGCTTCACCGTTACCCTTCTCAAAACTGAATAGAATTTCTTTTTCGACGGTGGCTTCTTCAGGTGGCACGTCTTCAGCAGCGTCATTTGTTCTGTTGTCCACTTTTTTCCAACTGAAATGTCCTGGACCGTGATAACACCAAAGCCTGTTGGCATGCGCCACTTTTGGCTTACCTTGCCAACCACATTTGATTCGGAAAGTCACGTCTGAGAGACGATCCACTATGTCATATGGGCCTTCCCATGGAGAAAACAACTTAGGAGACTTCCCTTTGGTCTTCCTGGGATTATACAACCATACCTTGTCTCCTGGTACAAAGCTGAATTCAGTAGATCTCTTATCATGAGACAGCTTCATCGAATCAGCAGACGTTTTCAAGTTTGAATGCACTTGATGGTGAATATCATCCATCTATTCTGATAACACTTTTACAAACTCTGACACATTCTCATGCAACTCTTCATAAGGTGGGTGTCCTTTATGCTTGGGTCCCCTTTTAGAACAACATGTACCTCATGTTCTGCACCATTCTTCCACATCTTGTCTCATACTTATCCAGTAAAATCTGTGTCGTAGATGACTCAATGTTTTCTTAACTCCGAGATGTCCTCCTGTTACAGTATCATGGGCTTGGCGCAGCACAACTTCCCGTAACTTTCTCGGTATAACCGTTTGCCAATTCGTCAATTTGCCATCTGTAGTTTCCCATCTCCGGAGAAGAATACCATCTTCAAGCTTTAACTGGTCCCATTGTGCCCAATAGTGCTTTGTCACAGGGCTTAGACTCTTAGACCTTCTCCCAAGCAGGGCGCAAAACACTTGCTTTTAGGAAATCAATCATTGGCTTCAAATCTTGGTTTTCTCCTGTTCTGCTTTGATATCTATATTTGGTTCCTCTTCATCATCATCAATTTCTTCAGTCACTTTGACTTCACCTTGATGGCACCTAATTTGTTCAACCTCTCTTTCAACAGTTACCGGAACTTGGCCTTTGTTGTTCCCAAACGTCATTTTATCAAAATCAATTACAAACTTCCTTGGTAGTAGATAGTCCAATATGCATTC
>NW_013751108.1:0-526 GCF_000517525.1 Limulus polyphemus
TATCTAGTAATATCTTTGTCGTAGGTGACTCAATGTTTTCTTGATTCCAAGATGTCCTCCTGTTAAATTATCATGGGATTGACGCAGCACAACTTCCCATAACTTCCTCGGTATAACTGTTTGCCAAGTCGTCACTTTCCCATCGGTAGTTTGCCATCTCCGTACAAGAATACCATCTGCAAGCTTTAATTGGTCCCATTGTGCCCAATAGTGCTTTGTCACAGGGCTTAGACTAGACACCTTCTCCCAAGCAGGGCGCAAAACACTTGCTTTTAGAAAATCGATTATTGGCTTCAAATCTTGATCTTTCTCATGCTCTGCTTTAATATCGATACCTGGTTGCACTTCGTCATCATCAAATTCTTCAGTCACTTTGACTTCACCTTGATGGCACCTAATTAGTTCAACCTCTCTTTTAACAGTTACAGGAACTTGGTCTTTGTTATTCCCAAACGTCATTTTATCAAAATCAATTACAAACTTCCTTGGTAGTAGATAGTCCAATCCTAATATGCATTCATCTTCC
>NW_013751109.1:0-1222 GCF_000517525.1 Limulus polyphemus
CTTCGGTATGACTTTGTGTTTGGAATTACAACAGTGTATCTATTAGATTAGCCGTGTTACTTTAGAAATATTTTACGTTGGATACCATCGTAGCATGGAAGAATTACATGTTAATATCAACTTCAGATCAGAGCACGCTACATACTTAGAGCGAAACTAAAAATCAACCTGGTAATGAGTAGATTTAATTAAATATAGCTTTCTTAATAAAGATTAGAAGGCGTTGTTTCATCAGTTAGGTACCCTCGCTGTTAACAGTTAGTCCAAACTTAGGTTAGTCCTAAATATATACATTAAGCGAACAATGTAAAACGATCTCCGTAATAAAAGTATAATAATAAGAAACAAAATTAAAGAGTAAATACATTTGTTACATTAAACATTTTAATATTCAGAGCTTTTCCCAAGGATTTTTTTTTCAACTGCACAGTTATATTTAAAGTTCATCATTTTTAATACATGACGCCTTATTGAACCTTCATATATACAGGCCTAATAACAAATGATCCAAAATATGAATATTTTAGTAAATACATCTATTTATCAACTCTGGAATGGAATTTTATAATCTTAAATCTATCCACTTGAACTTACTTATATAGGTGAATTTTCAACTACACAAATATTTTTTACGGGTGAACAATTTGTACACTAGTAAAACCTCTGGTAATGAAAGTAACAACAAAGAAATAATACAGTGTACCTTACTTACGGAACATATGAACACTAGCTGTTGGTTTTAAGTACTGTTGCCAATTTAAATTTAATGTTGGTTGAACAAAGTAGCATCAATTTAACCGCCTATAAGCAAAACCTTACACAATCTTCGCCAGAACGTCTTGTGACCAATGAAAACTCATTATTAAACTGCTTGACACTAACTTTAGAGGAGCCTGACATCTGGGATAAATTACTAATGTGACGGATTTATCATTATATATCTATTTTAATATCGATGTTTGTTTAAGTTAAATTCATATTTAGAAATGTACATAACTTATACTGTTAATTACGTATTGCGAAATTCTCGCCTATTCTCTAAAATTGTAGAAAATTCTCGAGTGTAAAAATCAACAATATATGTGTGAACATAAACATTGGTGTATCGTTTATATTGTTGCGTAAGCTGAAATTTCGAGAAACTCTCACACGCCTATAAATATAACCAACGCGACGCGACCAAAGATAGTACATATTATTGGTTTGCTATAGTTGGTATGCT
>NW_013751110.1:0-1222 GCF_000517525.1 Limulus polyphemus
GACAACGTGACGGTCAAGTAGTGTGTATGTATAGATAGTGAGTAATTGAACTGCAGTCAGAAGTATTGTTGACGTTCGTTGATATAGCGTTTGCTATAGAGCGATTGTTGAAAATAAGTGTATCGTAAAGTTGTATTCAGAAAGAATAAACCAGTTTTATTAAGTAAAGATTTGTGTCGCTAAAGTTTCGTCGGAACGAAGTGTTACGTCTCCGTTTGTTAATTAACTTTCCGTAACTTTACGATACACTTATTTTCAACAATAGCGCTAAAACAAAAGCTATATCAACGAACGTCAATAATACTTCTGACTGCAGTTCAATTACTCACTATCTACACACACATTGTTCTCCCGTCACGTTGTCACCCTCTTTTATATACCAGACTACCCTATATCTAGTAAATACTAGAGCATTCGCCAAGGTACAGGATAGTTCTAGAAAATATGTGGCGCCACACCAGTCACGTGACGTCGATGACGCAACACTGCCCCTCCTTAGTATTGTTCGTCCCGAACAATTGCCACTTACAATAAACCAATTAACAATAACTTAATTAAATGTACAGAATTACAATCACAAAGTCTCTTAATTTTACGGGACGTATCTTCTTCCGTACTGGTCTCCGACTTCTTGGCTTCTGCTTCATGTGGGGTTCATCTGCTTCATCAGTAAATGTCCTATCATTGGTAACAGTCACACCAGTGGTAGTAACTTCATCAAGAGCTTCACCATTTCCCTTCTCAAAACTGAGTAGAGTTTCTTCTTCGACAGTGGCTTTTTCAGGTGGCACGTCTTCAGCAGCGTCATTTGTTCTGTTGTCCACTTCGTCCCAACTGAAATGTCCTGGACCGTGATAACGCCAAAGCCTGTTGGCATACACCACTTTTGATTTACCTCGCCGACCACATTTTACCCAGAAAGTCACGTCTGAGAGACGATCCACTATGTCATATGGGCCTTCCCATGGAGAAGACAACTTAGGAGACTTCCCTTTGGTCTTCCTGGGATTATACAACCACACATTGTCTCCTGGTTAAAAGCTGACTTCAGTAGATCTCTTATCATAAGTTAACTTCATCGAATCAGCAGACGTTTTCAAGTTTAAACACACTTGATGGTGCATATCATCCATCCTTTCCGATAACACTTTCACAAACTCAGGCAACTCTTCATAAGGTGGGCATCCTTTATGCTTGTGTCCCCTTTTAGCACTACATGTAC
>NW_013751111.1:0-2602 GCF_000517525.1 Limulus polyphemus
ACTAGTGACCACTCAGTGTATCCAAATAGCTTGCGTAACGACATTTATATATATATTTATTTAATAATTTAACTATATTTTAAATGGGGAATAAAATTATAATTAAAACTTTTACATCTGTGTGCTTTTTTGTTTTAGTTTTTTTGTAATTAGAGACTCATTTACATATACATTGGTTGTAGTTGTTTCCATTGTAAGTTCGCTTCTTTTACAGCAACCAAACACATAAAATGGATTTCAGTGGCGTATATATATATGGAGGATATAGATAATGGTTTACTGCAAGCATGTGCCAGCTGCATAGTTTACATGTTTCGGGCGTAGATAAAGCAATTGAATAACAAAACTGTTATTCGGTTCAGGCGTCCAGCTGCAGTTGCGAGCACGTGACAATTATGATTGAAATGCATACTGCAAAGCAGGTGTAACTGTTACAAACGTTATTACTGGCTATGGTCCAAGCATTTAAGTACGAACAGATCTTGCATTGAATGCTGTTTATTATTTCCTCTACATCAATGTATTATATATATTCTTTCTAAACTCAGGCACATATATAAGGTCAAAGTTCGTATGTGTTCACTCTTTGCATAATATACTAAGTACCTGTTTCCTTTCCTAAGACAGACTTGTTTCTTATCCAGTATCACATTTGTGTAATACCTGGTTAATTTCTAATCTTTGCAATATACTAGATGTTTATCGTACAATGTATTATGGACACTAAGGTGTTTCAAATAAATCCTAGCCGTTTTCATGGATAGGTAGGTATTTACATGAGACAAATGTGTTTTTATTAATGAAAGCAGGTGAAGTCACGTTTTGCTCTTTGTAAATGTGTCAACTTGTAGCTACTTTAAGCGACTTTTTTTTCCTTTGTGATAAAGAACACTTATTCTCCAAGGAAGTAACAAAACGTTGCCTTAAACGCTATGAAATAACCAGATCACCGCTGTAGAAATTCCGTATGTTAAAATATTCAGCATTTCGTCTTTTGTTGGTCCGAACATGGTTTAGTCAAGTAGTTAAAATGTCAGAATGGGAATTCAAAGGTCTCATGTTCGAAACATGGTAGCACCAAACAAGCTTCGCACTTTCAGCCCTGGGGCGTTGTAACTGTGATAATTAATCTCGCTACTTGATTAAAAATAGTCATGACTTATCCTTTACACATAGATATTTAAAGACCTTATACGTACACACAAATATCGAAGGATACTACACACACACACAAACAAACAAGTACAAATCCTTATACCAACACTCTGGTCCATAGGTCAAAACCACAGAAGTCTCTTGTTCTGGCCGTTTAATTAACCTATCGTGTGCATGAAGCATCCTTCAGTTGATTGATCAAATAATCGTCTTTTGTTGGCTAGAGAGTATAGTCAACTATTGCTGGCTATGGAACATTAATCTGACAGAGTTGGACCATTAATTTTACTTGCAATTTAATATATATATATATGTTCAGTTCCAAAACTATTTTCTAATTAATAAAAACCTTTGTAACTAATACATAACGCTTGCCTTTTTTGTGTGAATATTTATTTGTTTTGTTGAATTTTGCGCAAAGTTACTCAAGAGATATCTGCACTTGCTGTCCCCAACTGTGAAGTGATTGACTGGAGGTAATGCAGATAGTCAACGTCACCTCTTGCCATCTCTTGGGCTTCACTCTACAAATGAATAGTTAGATTGACTCTAACACTATAACACTCTCACAGCTCAAAGGGGCAAGGGTTCCGATCACACGACCTGCAGATTACGAGTTGAGCGCATTAATTAACAGGCCATACTCAGCATTTTATGTTTGTTTGTTTGTAATTAAGCACAAAGCTACACAATGGGCTATCTGTATCGAAACCCGGATTCTAGCGTTGTAAGTCCGCAGACATACCGCTGTGCCACTGTGGGGCCAGCCTTTTATGAATGTTTAGCTTATTTTATTTTATATAGCTAGTTTCAAGTGAAGAATATATTAAGGCCTCATTGGGTGAACAACGAGCACCAGTTCTATTTACCTATTTTCTATCGGTATTGTACGAGTATTTTTAATATTGTGTGGCATTATCAGGCACACTGATAACTTACACGTAAGAGTAGTACCACAAGAACTGGTGATACAGCAGAAAATGTTTTGTAAACTTAAAGGTGAGTTTCTGATCTGAACGAATTGAAAGAAGAGACTGAACACAAGGTAAAATAAAGTAAAAAGTATTATTTATATACTAGCCGCGACCCGCAAAACATTTGCAGTAGTTTACATGCTCTTCGCTTCAATTTTTCTTGTTCTATCATTTTCACGCACACCATTTAAGCTACGTTTTCTTGCAGGCATTATATGTTAGATCGATAAATTCTGTTCTATTTGAAATGAAAATAATATTTTCGTGGTCAGCAAACAAACTCACATAGACGTAATTCTATCTAATAAAACTACACGTAAAGTAAACAATAAAGTAATGGTACTTATAATAGTGTAGAAAGTATGAAACACTTATGAGCGTTTAGTGTATGACACGGTTCCATGAGTTGAAACAACGAAACTTACAAAAACGAAGAATAAAACTCTTAGTAAAGAAAAAAGTATGTGTTTATA
>NW_013751112.1:0-1221 GCF_000517525.1 Limulus polyphemus
TGGATAGTTACTGTGTTAGTGAATCGTTTTAGGTGGTTCCAGAACTGTTTTTGGTCGGTTTTATCGTTTAATTGTGAGCAGAAATTAACCCAGCTGTCTTGATTTAGTTGACGGACTTCATTTTTTATATTGTTTCTTAATGTGTTTATTCGTGTTTTAAGTGTTGTATCTCAGGTTTGTATGAATCGTCTGCGTAGTTTCCTTCTTTCTTTTATCATTTCTATAATTTGTGTGTGAGGTTGCCATGTTTGTGTTGTTGTTTAAGCTAATGTATTGTTTGTTTTGCTGCCGTTTTTAGACACTCGGTGATTGTATGACAATATGCATCTACTTCGGATGCTTCCGTGGCGTGATATACCTTTACATTCGGTAGCATATTGTCAATGATTTTTTGCTATTCTATCCAGTTTGCTTTCTTATAGTTAAATTTTTCTGTTTTTATTGATTTATTTATATTGGGGGGGGGGGGGGGGGTGAGATTGAAGATACACCAGACAGGTAGATGGTCACTATCTATGTCTTGTCCTACTTGAAAATTGACGAATTGCCGACTCATTAAACGAACATAGGCATAGATCCGGGATATCGCTGGTGCCATATGCGTCTGATATGTGTCGGGGTAACATCATTTAATAAAACTGTGTTAGTATCTATTAGGTATTTATATAATATTCTTCCATTTGCGTTTGTTGATTTACAATTAAATATTCTATGTTTACTGTTTAGGTCTCCTGTTATAATAGTATTTTGACTATGGTTATTTATATCACACAGTAACTTGGTATCTAGGTTTTTATTCGGTAAATATCTGCTACCGTTACATTGATGTCACTTGCAGTAAGTACATCTATGATTATACATTCATTCGTGGACAGTTTCTGTCAGCATGCATTGTTTTGCTTGTTAAATTTAGCGCAAAGTTACTCGAGAGCTATTTGCGTTAGCCGTGTCTAATTTAAAAGCGATACATTAGAGGGAAGGCAGCAAGTCAACCCCACCCACCGTCAGTGTTTGGGCTACTCTTTTACCAAGGAATAATGGGATTGACCGTTACACTATAACACCACCAAGGTTAAAAGGACGAGCATACTTGGTGGCGGAATTCGAATCCGCGTCTCGCCGAATGCGAGTCGACTGGCAGCATGCAACGCTCGAGGCATTTGGAAAATGTTGCACAAATCCAACGTTTCTTTAGATATAAAACTGTTAAATAATAACATG
>NW_013751113.1:0-1221 GCF_000517525.1 Limulus polyphemus
CAAATGCCCTTTGTTGGTTGATTACACTCCTTATTTTTATAAGATCGTATTACGCAATGAATTTTCTTGGGAAATTTAAAGTAACCGTCGAACTCCATCTGTGGCCACCAATTGAACCTGAGTAACAATAGATGAGCACAACACACTGTGGATTATATAAACACAATAGCCACTAAAAAACCTTTCATTAGCTTTACTAATAAAATTTAAAGCTAAGTATTCACAACACGGAAATTAACGAGTCGTTACAAATAGTGTGTCAATTTCAATGACAGTATTCTAATTCGGTTGTCAAGTGTACTTATGTATTTACAATTATAGAAAATAGATGCCGCCACAGTCATGGTATAAATTAATATCAATAATCTGAATCATTCGTGTTATTAGCAATATACAAAGTTACCTTGCAACGTCAAGGAAGTCACTGCACCCTTCTCAAAGTTTGTTAATACAGAGACTACATATTATATGAATGGTGAAAATTATAGAGTGGTATGATTGGTTATTAAGGTATAAAAGTCGAAATTAGAAGAAGATCACATCAGTTGTAATCTTTAATAAACAGTTTGTGAAACTGTTTAGTTGCATTGAAAGTTAGGAGAACAAGAAAAAGTTCAGATATCAGTAACTATATTTAGAGTGAAAATAAGAGGTCATCCAAGTTGTTTTAGTTTTGGGCTCAACACGGATTTCAATTGAATTAAAATGAACTTAGGTACGGTTGGGTGAATTTTTGTTGTCTTTGGGTAGGTTTTTTAATGATTACAAAACCGTTTTCTTCTTCGACTACAAGTTCTACACTCAAATGGTTTCATAGACTAATGATAGGCCTAACTTCACAAACAGTCATTTCGTTGTCAAAACGCAAACTATATCAGTTATTCTCTTATACTTGGGAAGTTTTCTTCGGATAGATATACAAGGAAGAAAACTAGTGGCTTCACCCTGCTAGTGATCTTAGGCTCTTCAAGATATTGACTTTTCTTGAAGTCTTCTTTTAAATTAATCAATTGGCAATTCCCAGCCTAAGGTACCTACAGTGACAATCATGGTGGATAGCCTTTGATTCTTCTGGATCCGCTTTGTTCCACATATATTAGATGTCTTCAACATCTTGTACTTCCGTTTTGTTGTCACTGTAAGTTCCGCTTCTGGTGGTATAATTGTCGCGAAATGCATAAGAAGTTCCTACTTCCGTTCTTGTTGTCACTGTAAGTTACC
>NW_013751114.1:0-1218 GCF_000517525.1 Limulus polyphemus
TTGCTCATCATTCAGAATTAACATTGATAACGGTTGCTCATCATTTAGATTTAACATTGATAACGGTTGTTTATCATTTAGAATTAACATTGATAACGGTTGCTCATCATTTAGATTTAACATTGATAACGGTTGTGGTCGGTAAACCAACCAATTTCCTTCTCCATGGCCCATGGCTTAAAGACAGAGTGTCCAGACGAGATCAATATATTAAATGTGACGAAGGAATACAAACAGAAACATCATATAAAAGCTCTGTAGACTTCGTTTACGGGAGAAATGAGTGTATACTTTCCATTAGATTATTATAAGAGGGAAACTAAAGAAGAGAAAACCTGAAAAGCCAGTTACTTATACTTAATTGCTTTGAGTCTAGCCTACTTAATACATCTTCATCCATAACTTTATCGAGAAAATGTCTCCGGTATGTCATTTCTCTCCCCATCTCTAACGAACTGGCTGCGAGTAAACACAAACTGAACATACTCTATACGAGTTATCAATCATTCCTTCGACGATCATGTAAACACGCAGCAGAGAAGCACTGTTGGTGTAGCCTTTTCTTTGAGAGGGATTAAAGAAAATGGAAGAGTGGCATATGTATAAATGCTGTTTTATTTTATATACCATATGTATAAATACTGTCTTATTTTACATACCATATGTGTAAATAATGTCTTATTTTATATACCATATGTGTAAATAATGTCTTATTTTATATGCTGTATGTGTAAATACTGTCTTATTTCATATACCATATGTGTAAATACTGTCTTATTTTATATACCATATGTATAAATACTGTCTTATTTTATATACCATATGTATAAATACTGTCTTATTTTAAGAGAGATGTATGTAAAATAATCGAGAATATTTCGCAGCTTGATTTGTTTTTTGAATTTTCTATATTCATCCACTGAACATTGCGTGCGTATTTTCACACATTCACTGACACCTGGTCTTAGTTAATCTACAGGATATACAAAACTGTATGTGGCCTAAACATTCGGCCATATCCATCTTTTACGAATTTTGAAAACAATATAACAAATTTCAAAAGCAAATACTCCTTTAGTAAACTGTTGGCAAACTGTGGATTCTCGCTATACTACGAGGCACAAACCTTGAAAGATCACTTTTTTCTTACATAAAGAAAGCATTGTAACTGTTATACGCCTTAATTATTTCTATCATCATAAACCTGTGTTTGGAGAT
>NW_013751115.1:0-1218 GCF_000517525.1 Limulus polyphemus
GGTAAGGTGTGTGTAAGGTAATGAGTAATTGAACTGCGGTCAGAGAGAGACGTATTGTTGAAGTTAACGTTCGTTCGTTATATTGTTTGTTTTAGCGCGAATATTGAAATTAAGTGTATCGTAAAGTTATATTCGGAAAGAATAAACGAGTTTTATTAAGTAAAGACTTGTGTCGCTAAAGTTTCATTGGAACAAAGTTACGGAAAAATCAATTAACAAACGGAGACGTAACAATATTATAAAGCTCACATAACTGAAAGGGGGTAGCATGTTCGGCGACAGGTATAAATGCCGTGGCTCGCAGATTGCAGGGTTGTGAACTATTAAGTCGTCAAGAAATTAATGCCGCTTTCTTTTAGATGAAAAAACCCGAACAACTTGTATATCAAAACAAAACATTTATTAAATGAAATAGTCTCCATTCTTATTGATGATGGTTTTCCATCATACAATCAGGTTGATAATGCCCTGATTAAAGAAATCACTTGGTTTTGAAGCAAAAAACATGTCGATGTCCTCTTTAACACCTTCCATATTTGCATACGTTTCCCCATTATGATAGTGTTTCAGCGAACGAAAAAAATGGTAATCTGATGGTGCCATATCTGGAGAATATGGTGGGTGGGGGAGAATTTCCCAACTCAAGTCCATAATCGTGTGTTGCGTTAAACGTGCCACATGTGGCACTGACGAGTGAAGGGCGGTTCTGATGAAGAACTTGATTTATACGTTCCAGTTGCTGACTATAGATCTCTGCATTGACAGTTCACTGTGGATTGAGGAGTTCGAAATGAATTACTCCTTTGATATCCCATCAAATGCAAATCATCACTTTCTGCGGATGGAGTCCAGGATTTGGGGTCGGAAGTGGTTTTTGTCTAGGACTGAGCCATTGGTTTTGGCGTTTAATATTCACATAGAGAATCCATTTTTCATCACCACTGACAATTCTGTCCAAAAAATGGTTCACGCGCATTACGCGCCAGAAGAGATGAAGTAATGTTCACACGTTGGAAACGATTATCATCGGAGAGTTTGTGAGGCACCCAAACACCTTCTTTATGGAGTTTTCCCATATTACTTAGATGTTTACGTATTGTTTCATGAGAGACATGCAATTTAAGGGCCAGTTAACGAGTGTGTTACCTTGGGTTAGACTCAACAAGCGTCTTCAGAGCATCCATATCAATTCCAACACAGTTTTTAAGGCTAAAGTCA
>NW_013751116.1:0-1222 GCF_000517525.1 Limulus polyphemus
AAACATACATTTGGTGTAACAAAATATTGTCGTGTTTGAAATGTATAACTGTCTTAATTAATCTTGTTTTATATTTTTTTAAATAAATTATTTTATATTCATAACATTACGAACATGGGATTCTAGTATAAAATATATTCCGTGAGATTAAACTCAACGTTGATGATTTTAAAACGTTTGGAGGCGCCGGCATCGATCCCGGTACCTCTCGCATGCTAAGCGAGCGCTCTACCATCTGAGCTACGCCCCCTACAGATTAATACTTCCTAAAATTTACTAATTGAACTTTATATGTATTTTTTTTCTAGTTTGTATTTCTAGTAATAGTCGTTTGTCTTATTTCTGTACGATTATTCAAGATAGATGATTATCTATCATCTAATCCTAGCCAATTGTAAAGTCACATAGACCCAGCTAACACTTGCAGGTGGCTGTTTTATTTAGATGTAAATCGGTGGTTGTAAACAACGGTCGGTTATCGCCACTTCCGACAGCATCGATAATTATATTTAAACAACTTCATCATTTGAATAAAGTAGTTTTAGAAAGATATCACGGAAAATTAATGGTGTATCAAAGCTCAACCTAAAGGTTACCTGTCACCATAGGTGGCGCTTGAGTTTTTGTTTGTGTAAGCTATGCTGTCACGAAAAACCGGGAAAACCCAGCCATTGCCCCGAATTTCAAAATGGTTATTACACATTTGAAATAAATAATCTTTTATTTAATTTATTTTAAATTTATTGAACTGTTTCACAATATTTCCGTTTTCCAAAAATATTAACATTGGTATCGCTTTCAAACAATTTCAATTACTTTTTTGGTGATAGACACAAAACAAATGAGCAAAAATAGTCAACTACGAAATCTTAATTATTCACTTTATCCAATTCATCTTAAACTAGAATACTCCATACTTAATACATAGCATTTTCAAACATACTACTTGAAGGTTTTAGCATTACTTTGAAACTTTTTAGACATATTTTTGTGAAGAAGGAATGGAACGAAGACGTCATATTTTTAATTTTCATTAAATACTCACTTTCAGACCTGCTAGTCCATGAGAAAGATTCTGTAAGGACCCTAGAAAAAAAAAAAGAAGACAGATTGTTGTTATCCCTGGGAATCTTATGTCTTATACATCATCTGAATCAGTAACTTTTACTAAGTAAAATTAAATATTGTTAGGACAGCGGAAGTCAGGTGACTCTGGTAACAC
>NW_013751117.1:0-3924 GCF_000517525.1 Limulus polyphemus
CTGCCTGGTTGTATTCTATATTAATCATTACATATATAAAGACTGCCTGGTTGTACTCTATATTAATCATTACATATATAAAGACTGCCTTGATGTACTCTATCTTAATCATTACATATATCATAACTGCCTGGTTGTATTCTATATTAATCATTACAAATATCAAGACTGCCCGGTTGTAGTCTATGTTAATCATTACATATATCAAGACTGCCTGGATGTATTTATATTAATCATTACATATATCAAGACTGCCTGGTTGTAGTCTATATTAATCATTACATATATAAAGACTGCCTGGTTGTATTCTATATTAATCATTACATATATAAAGGCTGTCTGGTTGTATTCTATATTAATCATTACATATATAAAGACTGCCTGGCTGTATTGTGTCTTAATCATTACATATATAAAGACTACTTGGTTGTATTCTACATTAATCATTACATACATCAAGACTGCCTGGTTGTACTCTATATTAATCATTACATATATAAAGACTGCCTGGTTGTATTCTACATTAATCATTACATATATCAAGACTGCCTGGTTGTATTCTATATTAATCATTACAAATATCAAGACTGCCTGGTTGTAGTCTATGTTAATCATTACATATATAAAGACTGCCTGGTTGTATTCTATATTAATCATTACATATATAAAGACTACCTGGTTGTATTCTACATTAATCATTACATATATCAAGACTGCCTGTTTGTATTCTATATTAATCATTACAAATATCAAGAATGCCTGGTTGTAGTCTATGTTAATCATTACATATATCAAGACTGCCTGGATGTATTCTACATTAATCATTACATATATCAAAACTGTCTGGTTGTATTCTACATTAATCATTACATATATCAAAACTGTCTGGTTGTATTCTACATTAATCATTACATATATAAAGACTGCCTAGATGTAAGCTTTTCACGGGTATGTATATTTCTATAAGTTTGTGTTTCAATAAATCTAACGAACAACACTCTAAACTAGCAACAAAACCGTAGTGTGATCGTTCTTAATGTAGATCTCTTTACTCTGTCTAAAAAACTCCTAAAACCCATTCGGTATCTTAATTTATCTCTTACACGAGAGATTGTTTCGTTTTTGTGACAAGAAAAGTGCTTATTCGATTTCCGTAACTAATTCAATCTCAGTTTCTTCCAATGTAAGCACTCGTATAATAACTGCTTTTAATTCAATTTCAGAAAACGTAAAAAAGAGAGAGAAAAGTCTTGATTTTTTTTGTTTTCATAATCTCTACTTAGCTCTTTGAGGAATATTATCAATACTGAAAACACCGTTAAGTAAACGACCTAACATGTATTCGTGTTTAAAACTCGAAATGAACAGGCTGATCATACAGAAACTTTAAGCTAATCTTAGTAATAATACTACAATAACCCTGGAGTCTGACTGGCTAGCTTGAAAGTTTAATCTAATTTAATCGCACATCTGTTTTTGCTGGAGTTTGCTTTTAAATTTAGTTTGATTTGAGAAGCAGACGATCAAATTGAAACATCATGCTGTACTATGTCAGCCGTTGTCATGGTTACTAGACTATACAATCACGTAAGCCTTATTAAATCGTTTGTTTGTTGAAAAGCACAAAGCTACACAGTGGGCTATTGTGTTCTGTCAACCACATGTACTGAAAACCGATGTTTAGCGTCATAAGTCATCAAACTTACTGCTAAGATGCCGAAGGCTATTATTGAGTTCGTGACTTTTTGTCAGTTACTAACAGGTAGTTAATATAATGTAATATTTTCTATTGGCTACAAAAATTATTTAAAGACTGTAACATATAAAATAACAATGTTCTTGTATATTTCTAAACGAATCGATAGCTTACCGTTTCTGAGGCATGTTTAGTCTCAGGGATTAAGTCCGATGGCTTATATCTCTAAACATCTATCTTATATACCCGTGAGAGGCACAACACAGATAACCCCTTATGTAGCTGTGTGTCTTAATAATGGATAAACAATCTGGTGAATTCTTGGAATATTTCCAGCTCTACCGATTAAATAAAAATAAAAACAATGAAGAATAGAAATTATGTTCAAAAAGTAGAAACATTTCATAACTCGGGTTCGATTCATGTGAGTAGCACGTGTTATACGTGTCCCTTTAAGTAGGGCACGTTACACGTGTTCCTGTTCTTAACACGTGTAAAACTGTTCAACTGTCATTTCTTGTTATTTTTATATACATGAAACATCACATCTAAAAACAAATATTAATTCAATCTCGGCTAGGCTGTAATCTTCAACCTATTCCGTACGCTAATGTTTAAAACGTACTTTTGGAGTTATAAACGGACGCTGGTATCTTTCTTTATTGGACAGTTCCTGAATAAACTAGAAACTGGCGGGAAAATACCAGTTTTTATATTATAAAAGTATAAAAACAACAATTTTCCCCGCCGATTCCTAGTTTATCTTATAGAAATACCCCCCCCCCCCCGTTGAGCGGTAAGTCTATGGGCTTCGAAACAAAAATCTGGGGTCCTATTCCTGGCGATAGACACGGTAGATAGCCCATTGTGGCTTTGCTCTATAGCACACATACAAAAATAACTATTTTCTGTCAGTTCCTAGTTTGTAAAACAAAAACAAACAATTTTCAGCCAGTTTCTAGTTTATATACAAAAACAAACTAATTTTCAGTCAGTTTCTAGTTTATAATACAAAAACAAACAATTTTCCGTCAGTTTTTAGTTTATAATACAAAACAAATAATTTTCAGTCAGTTTCTTGTTTATAATACAATAACAAACAATTTTCCGTCAGTTCCTAATTTATAAAAACAAACAATTTTCAATCAGTTTCTAGTTTGTAAAACAAAAACAAACAATTTTCAGTCAGTTTCAAGTTTATAATAAATAAAAACAATTTTCAATCAGTTCCTAGTTTATAAAACAAAAACAAACAATTTTCCGTCAGTTTCTAGTTTATAATACAAAACAAACAATTTTCCGTCAGTTTCAAGTTTATAATATAAAAACAAATAATTTTCCGTCAGTTCCTAGCTTATAATACAAAAACAACTAATTTCCGTCAGTTTCTAGTTTATAAAACAAAAACAACTTTTTTTGCCGTCAGTTTCTAGTTTATAATATAAAACAAACAATTTTCCGTCAGTTTCAATTTTATAATACAAAAACAAACAATTTTCCGTCAGTTTCTTGTTTATAATACAAAAACAAACAATATTCAGTCAGTTCCTAGTTTATAACACAAAACAACTAATTTTTCGTCAGTTTTTAGTTTATAATATAAAAACAAACAATTTTTCGTCAGTTCGTAGCTTATAATATAAAAATGGCTGTTCCTTAAGATCTCAGTTGACTTAACTTTATGTTCATATAGAGTGAAGCCTGAAGAAATAATGTATAAAAGTCAAAATAGAAATAGTTTACAAATAATGAATTATTTTGAAAATTTCCCTCTTTCTTAAAACATACTAGAAATTATTATTTACCGAGTGATACAGATCTTAAATGTATTAATTACTTCAGGTACTTAATGAACGATCGAATCAATAAAAAACTGAAACTATGGAAAATCTTATTAATTTATCTTACATGTAATCTAATATTTGAGTGAAGACATCTTATCTATATTGTGAACCGTGGTGTCTGTCCGAGCGTTCGTCTAGTCTCACGTTTGAATAGCTGCGCACGCAGGCAAAACTCAACATTCACTTTTGAAATGACAGAAGAACAGGCATGAATAATGCTGATGCCAAATTTTATTTCCCAAGCAGAATATTCTACAATAAATAGTTAGGAATTCATCACATTTCAAAATGTGACGTAACTTAAAGAATAAAAATTTAGATTTACGTATGTTATTGTTGAGTGGCTCTTAACATGACTGAAATGCTCAACAATAACCTTTCGGT
>NW_013751118.1:0-3159 GCF_000517525.1 Limulus polyphemus
CCAGTTAGACACAGTTCACTAAATAACTTTGTATTATCAGGTTTGACATGGTACCATTCACTAAATAACTAGTTATTATCCTGTGTAGCACCATATCATACAAGTTAACATAGTCACTTCACGATTTAGAATCTCTATGTGCTCACCCATGGATTATATTCGAGCATAGACAACTTCATCCTAATATTTTTGAATGGTTATTATTGTTAATCGTAATTTTTAATATTTTTACTAAACACAGTTTTAGTTTGGTTTTAATCAGTGCTGTATCTTGGTGTTAATGTGTTGTCCGTGTATGGTAGTTGAAATATAACTTTTTTCAGTTTTCACATGCAGCTTGTAGGTGTACCTATATTTTATTAATAGCTAATGAATAAATTCACTTTAGTTGTAAACAACAGTATCTAGGTTAAGAAGTCTAAATCTAATAAGGAAATTCATTACCCATTAGTAGGCCTCATATTTTTACTCTACTGAAATTGTAATGCTTATTAGTAGGCCTATTTTTTCACTCTACTGAAATTGTAATGCCCATTAATAGGCCTTATATTATTACTCTACTACAATGCTAATTAGTAGGCTTCAGTTTTCCACTTCACTGAGTCCAGTGCCCATTAGTAGGCCTCAGTCTTCATCTTTATTTGTGTGGCAATTTTCCCAAAGACCGGTGAGATAATGTGGGAGGAAATTATAGTTATCGCATGTACAGTGACAGTAAGTAAGACAATATTTTATATATAACTTTTTACCTTCAATAGATATTATGTAGAAAAAAATTCATTAAATATGTATTAGTTATGCTCTTGGGTTTAAGATATTAACTCGTATACTAGCTATTTTCAAATAAGATTGTCCTATAGTGAGAGCCAGCAGTAACTTCACGGAATTACAAAATCAAAATCCGGGGTTCGCTTCCTCGCGGTGAACACAGTAGATAGCCCAATCAGGCTTTCTTAAAAAACAAACAAATAAAATTACCTTCTTGGTCTTTATTTTCAGGACACATATGTATTAGTAACGTGAGTTATATACTGCCCTCAGTTAAACATCTACATTCAACATACTATTTTTAAATCAGGAAAATTTTTCTTACTCAGATTGATAAGGCACTTTAAGTATGTATATATTTAATATTTTTTTCTTTGGGCTGTACTCATAAAATCGACATATTCTTACAGCTGAGTTATTAGTTACTTCACTGTTTTCATTTTAGATGTTTGAAATTCTTCCTTGAAATTAAAAAAATATATATAATTTTTGAAATATGACTACAAACTTCTAGCAAAATGCACAACAGTTATTATAGATTTTCCGCCTCATGAAGAAATAAAAAAATATTTAAGGGTATATCTCAAACTGTTAAATAAATTCAAAGACATACTACATATAAGAAACATAATACAATTACACAAAATATAAGGAGTATTCACTCTATTATGCTGTACAAAGACAGCCTTATAGATATAATACTTCAAATTAACCAGTCAGATATAGCTTTATAGAATGTTCCAGGTAATACACGTTATAACCATTCTGTCGTGAAGCCGTTCTATAAGTTTATAGTACACATAACATTAGTAAATCTGACGGAAAGTTATGAGTTTATAGCAACCAAAGGTCGTTTATTTTAAATATAATGTAAAACTAATTTTTAAATGCTGTGTATGTTTATTTTAAACTTTTTTTACTTGCATGACTATCAATCTTAGAAATCCGAGGTCTTAAGTCATAAGGAAAGGTGGTTAGGGCGCTCGACTCGCAATCAGAAGGTTCGAATCCCCCTCCCACCAAAGATGCTCGCCCTTTCAGCCGTTGGGGCGTTATTATGTGACGGTCAATCACACTATTCGTTGGTAAAAGAGTAGCCCAAGAGTTGGCAGTAGGTGGTGATGACTAGCTGCCTTCCCTCTAGTCTTTCAGTGCTAAATTAGGGACGACTAGCGCAGATAGCCCTCGTGTAGCTTTGCGTGAAATTCAAGACAAACAAACAAATCAAAATGTTTGTTATAGAATTTTTCTTTATAAGTTGCCTGAAAATAAATAGTTGTAAATTTAACCTGAACAACAAAAACCACAGAGCCATTGATTAGAAAAAATTATTACAAATATAATATTTATGTTAAGCATGGCAGTATGTATCAGTTTCAAAACTTTCCAACAGCGTTACGTTGGGAATCAAGAAATGGTGGACTCAAACGTTATAGACTAACTATTGCAGGGATAGCTGAGGCTATCTGAAGACATTATTTCAAACAAAATTTTTAATCAACGTGTATATAAACTGTGTAAGAAATGTAAGAATTTTTCTCCAGAAAATTTTTAAAAAGTGAAGAAAAGTCAATTATATCGCATATCCTTACATCAAATTCTACTATTTAAGTTCGTCATTAACCTAACAATAACGGATAATTAAAATATGATCATCTTGTCCCTAATTCTCTAATGTTTGGGCAGGCTATGTTGGTTATAAGTTTGTCATTGTTCTTAACGCAACAATTACAGCTAATTGAAAGATTATCGTCTTGTCCCTAATGTGTGTGACTGTTGATAACCTGTTATTTTAATAATAATGCTTTGAAGTTAAAGAATTGTGTTTCTGTACCAAACTTGTTATTATGTAAAAACAGAGATTAAAGTATATGTTGCTTGGTAACAACTTTTTCATCATTAAAATTGAGAAATCACAAAATTAGACATGACTCTGGAGTTAAATTTGCTATTAAGTCACGTTGATACATTGAACAGAATATAGGATGTTATGTCACCATGATTTACACCACAACAAGCTTTATTACATAAGATTTAAGCCTATATTTCAGTAATCAGCACCACAACAGTGAGGCCATAAAATCACCATTCGTTACTCAGTGTGTCAGTAATCAGCACCACTACATTAGGACCATAAAATCACCATTCGTTACCAGGTGTGTCAGTAATCAGCACCACTACAATGAGACCATAAAATCACCATTCGTTACCCAGTGTGTCAGTAACAGTGTGTCAGTAATCAGCACCACCAACAGTGAGACCATAAAATCACCATTCGTTACCAGGTGTGTCAGTAATCAGCACCACTAGCAGTGAGACCATAAAATCACCATTCGTTACCAGGTGTGTCAGTAATCACCATCACTACATTGGACCATAAAATCACCATTC
>NW_013751119.1:0-1348 GCF_000517525.1 Limulus polyphemus
TTGGTGGGCGTCGCTCAATACCAACCACTACTGGTCTCCTTGAAGCCGACTTCTTGGTAATATTCCTCCTACACTGGCTCCTCAAATGTCCGTGCTTTCCACAGATCCAACAACCTTTCTGGATACCAGCCTTTCCTGCTGTGGCACCTCCCCTGTGTTGAAATTTCCAGCATTGAGCTCTCTTGTGCCCAGGTTTATTACAGTGCCAGCAAAGTCCCTCAAACTTCTCTGAAAGCTGACCTTTTCTGGCCTTGAATCCAGAGGACTGTACCAACCTCGGTACCTCTGTGCTGGACTTAACGTAGGATTCAAATTCGAGAGCTCTGGCCATTGCATCCTACATGGTAGAGGGGTGTGCTTGCTTCACTTGTATCTTAAGTTGTGGACTGTCCAAGGCATCTACGAACTGATCCCTCAGCAACAACATGAGGAGATCGGGTGGTGCAGTTGGGTAGGACTTGTGTGCCATGCTCTCCAAGTCCTTTAGCACGGACTCTCGTCCTAAACCTGGCCCTGTAGACTTCTGACTGATTTTGGGTTCCGTACCTGAGTTCTAGAGCCGACACCAGTGCTCTATAGTTGTGCCTGTCGGCTGCTGTCAACTGTCCAAGTATTTCCAGTGATTGTCCTTTCAAGCTCGTTGCCAGATATACAGCTTTCTGCTCCTCTGTCCATCCATTCATCTCTGCCAGTAACTCAAACTGTGCTCTATATGCTTCCCACGGTGCTTTCCCATCGTATTCCTGTCGCTTCCTTCGTACTGGATTACTCCTAGTACTGACATTCATATCTGGGCTGTGACTTCTAACGGGACTGAATATGTCTGCACTAGGGTTTAGCTGCGGGCTCTGTAAGGGGCTTGCCATTGTCTGGGGCTGATTAAGTCGATGGTCAATGTATCCTTCTTGTGTAAAAGACACAAAGTCGTCCTTTAACGTATCTGATTCGCTTTTAAATTTAATAATGTTTTCCATTTGTACTTCTTGCCAGTGTTGTAGTCTCTCTTCTTGTTTCTTTTCTCGTTCTTCTTGTTTATTTTCTTTCTCCTCTAACAACTGCTGTAATTTCTCTTCTTGTTTATTTTCTTTCTCCTCCAACAACTGCTGTAATCTCTCTTCTTGTTTATTTTCTCGTTCTTCTTGTTTCTTTTCTTTTTCCTCCAACAACTGCTGTAATCTATCTTGTTTATTTTGCTGTTCGAGCTGCCATTGTTGTAGGTCTTGCCACTGCTGTAATCTTTCTTCTTGTTTCTTTTCTTTTTCCTCTAACAACTGCTGTAATTTCTCTTCTTGTTTATTTTCTTTCTTCTCCAACAACTGCTGTAATCTCTCTACTTGTTTAATTTCTC
>NW_013751120.1:0-1221 GCF_000517525.1 Limulus polyphemus
CACGGGGTGGATTCTCTAAGTGGAAAAAAAATTTAAAAGTTAAATGCCCATGAAAATAGTGACAGTCACCGTGAGTCATTTGTTCTTGAAAAGAAACTGAGCGCCGAATTCATCTTCAAAGTGGCATTGATGAAGAGCTGCAAAGACAAATTCAGCAAGAAAAAAATAAATGGAGAGATGTATTGTGACGGTTGCTGGATTGTGCAGAATATTTAGCTTATCAGAATCTTGAATTTTGTGGTCATACTGAGTACATAACCTCAAACCTCTTGAAATTTCCTGTCACTTTTACAGTTATTAGGAAAGTATGATCCAGTAATGAGAGAGCATTTGGAGCATGTTAAAAACAAGCAAACGTCAACATCTTAGCTTTCTCCTGGAATCCAAAATGAGTTTATAAATCTCATGGCTTCACATGTTCGAAATTATTGTTTGTCAGCAATTCGTGGAAACAAATACTATGGTATTCTGTTTGATTCCACACCTGATGTAGCCCAACATGAGCAATTGGCTCAAGTGATTCAGTTTGTTGACATTGACTTTAAGAGAAGAAAAGTAGAAGTCAAAGAGTCATTTATTGATTTTATACAGATAAAGGAAAACGACGCTGCCAATATTGAGAAAACAAATAGCGGATGGTATTTTATTGAGTGAGTGTTGTTCACGATGTTATGATAATGCTGCTGTCATGTCAGGTCATCTGTCAGGCATTCAACAAAGAATTCTGAATAAAAATCCAAAAGCAGTGTTTATAAACTGTGACAACCATAGTTTAAACTTAGCATGCTTTCATGCTGCAAGTCAGGAAACAACAGTTATTACCTTTTTTTGGTATAATTGATGCCGTTTATAATTTCTTTGCTCATTTAACAACGCGATGGGACGAACTGCAGCAGGAGCTTTAAATCTCTGTCAAGCATGAATCAGAAACACGGTGGAGTGCAAGAGAAAAGGCAGTAAAAGTTGTACATGAAAAACTGGATGAATTGCTAGGACTGTTAGAGCAATTAAGTGAGAATGGCAACGCGGCTGAAACAAAATGTGGTGCTCATAATATTATGCAACGCATGCTTACATTTGATTTTCTTGTACTTTTGCATGTTTGGAGAAATCTTTTATCATCTATCAATCGAGTGCAGAAATGTCTTCAGGACCCAAAAATGAATTTTAGAGAAGCAGCTGCTGATCTTGATTCTTTGAAAGAAAAATTGTTAGAATCAC
>NW_013751121.1:0-1221 GCF_000517525.1 Limulus polyphemus
GAATAATAATACAAAAGATTTAAAGATACTGTGTTCTGTGAATAAGAAGACACAAGATTTAACAATACTATGTACTATCAATAAGAAAACAAGATTTAACAATACTATGTACTATCAATAAGAAGACACAAGATTTAACGATACTGTGTTCTGTCAATAAGAAGAAACGAGATTTAACGATACTGTGTACTGTCAATAAGGAGACACAAGATTTAATAATTTTTTGTACTGTGAATAACAGGCCATAAGATTTAACGATACTGTGTATTTTCAATAAGGAGACAGAAGATTTAACAATACTTTGTACTGTGAATAACAGGCCATGAGATTTAACGATACTGTGTACTGTCAATAAGAAGACACGAGATTTAACAATACTGTGTACTATCAATAAGAAAACAAGATTTAACAATACTATGTACTATCAATAAGAAGACACAAGATTTACCGATAATGTGTACTGTCAATAAGAAGACACGAGATTTAACGATACTCTGTACTATCAATAAGAACACACAAGATTTAACAATACTGTGTATTCCGAATAAGAAGACACAAGATCTAACAATACTGTGTACTATCAATAACAAGCCTCAAGATTTAACGATACTGTGTACTGTCATTAAGGAGACACAAGATTTAATAATACTTTGTACTGTGAATAACAGGTCATGAGATTTAACGATACTGTGTACTGTCAATAAGAAGACACGAGATTTAACAATACTGTGTACTATCAATACCAAATCATAAGAGTTAACGATACTGTGTACTATCAATACCAAGCCACAAGATTTAACAATACTGTGTACTATCAATAACAAGCCTCAAGATTTAAAGATACTGTGTACTGTCAATAAGGAGACACAAGATTTAATAATACTTTGTACTGTGAATAACAGGCCATGAGATTTAACGATACTGTGTACTGTCAATAAGAAGACACAAGATTTAACAATACTGTGTACTGTAAATAAAAAGACACAAGATTTAACGATACTGTGTACTGTGAATAAGAACACACAAGATTTAACGATACTGTGTACTGTGAATAAGAAGACACAAGATTTAACGATACTGTGTACTGTCAATAAGAAGTCACAAGATTTAACAATACTGTGTACTGACAATTAGAAAACAAGATTTAACAATACTATGTACTATCAATAAGAAGACACAAGATTTAACAATACTGTGTACTGTGAATAAGAAGACACAACA
>NW_013751122.1:0-1223 GCF_000517525.1 Limulus polyphemus
CATAATAATATTGTACTAGCTTTTTGTAGTGGAAGAATATACTTCATAAGTATTCTTAATATATTAAACACAATGAAAAAAGCTGGCTTCATAATATTGTTGCGTCATCGAGTCACATGACTACTGTGACGCAACGTTTCTAGAACTATCATGTACTTTGGGGAATGCTCTAGTGTTTGCTAGATGGGGTAGGCGGGTATATATAAGAGGGGACAACGTGACGCGGGGAGGTAATGTGTGTGTAGACAGTGAGTAATTGAACTGCAGTCAGAAGTAGTATTGACGTTCGTTGTTATAGCGTTTGTTTAGCGCGATTGTTGAAGTTGAGTGTATCGGTAAAGTTGTATTCGGAAAGAATAAACCAGTTTTATTAAGTAAAGAACTTGTGTCGCTAAAGTTTCGTCTGAACGAAGTTACGGAAAATCAATTAACAAACGGAGACGTAACAATATGTTGCTGGAAAAAATCATGTTAGTGAACAACTTCTACCACAATCACAGTCCTGATTTTTAATTTTTAATTAAAGCTTGTTTTATTACTTTATATTTCATTTGAATTACAAAGTTGCAGAATGATAGAAAAAGAATGTTTTTTATGAAACAAGATGAGGTAGGCTTAATTACAATTGACCATATTAGGTTTCGTTTCGTTGACAAGATCACTTTGTTAGGCTTTGTTTACATGAGACTTTATTGGCCTAAGTAGCTAATTATGCTATGATAAAAAAATATATTATTACTACCCTAATGATCTTAAACACAATGAAACTGCATGCGGTATTTTTCGAATCCAAACAAAGATAAGATTTACAGATACAAAACTATTATTATTCCATGTAAGAGTTAATTGTTTTGTGTATGTGTGATTAGCGACTTTAACCTGTTCTATAATACTTTACCATGCACCGTTCTATTTTATTGTTGTAGTTTGATATTCTTTTCGGTTACTATGATTTAAAATGAGTTTTGTACACACTGTCTGTATCGGTATTTAGGTCGTAGCAGTCAACCTAGGTGGGGAGGGGGGTCAGGTACAATCTAGACCTCTTTCTCCCTCCTCGACTATAGTTATTTTCAAATGCTAGATAATAAATCATGAGAATATGCGCACAAAATAAATTTGTTTCACAGTTCCTATTATCCTTTTCAGGGCTGTGTCCATGAATGTTATCGTATAGCATTTCGTGCTATTTACCATTTTTCACAGTTTGATCGTATTTATAG
>NW_013751123.1:0-1140 GCF_000517525.1 Limulus polyphemus
CCATATCGTTTGCAGTGTTACAGACATAAATCAATTGTAAAATTTCTTTTACATTCCACAACTTTTGACCTCATAAACTGACTCTAGTTCACAACACATTATTTATGTATCTGTATAATAATTTAACACTTATTCCAACCAAATGCATGCATTACTGGTTCATATGTTACCAGTATCACTTGAGAAACCTTTAGAACATTTTTTCATCTCACCAGCAAATACTCGCATGGCTATATACGATAAAAACAACTTCATACTATGAAAACTTAAACCACCAAAAGGAAAAAAAATTCAATGCATTTTTCACAACATAACAGAGAGGAAATTACAGAAACCTGAGGGAATTTGGTACTTCAACCTTGGTGAATATATTCTGGACATTTTCATTGTTTCTTTAAAAAAATCAAGCAAAAGAATAAATTATAAACGAGTTATGAATGTATGACTTAGAACTGAAATACAACAATATAACTAACTGAATGTGTACAATTTTGGGCAAGCTTTAAATCATGATCTTGGATGTTGCAGAACATGATTTAAAGCTGCGTCACAAAACTTTTGTTTCCTAATGGCCACTTGATAAAGAGAGCTGTGATATACATATAAGATATTTATACTGTATTATTTAGATGTATTGTTAAACGAGTTAAGTTGTATACATGCAACTACCTTAAACCTCAAATTTTGTTTTATATATATTATTACGTCTCCGTTCGTTAGTTAATTTTCCGTAAAAATTCTTTCCGAAGAAACTTTACCGATAGAAGTTCTTTCTTAAATAAAACTGGTTTATTCTTTCTGAATATAACTTTGTGATACACTTAATTTCAACAGTCGCACTATAACAAACGCTATAATTCTCAACGAACGTCTCACGTGCTCGACTCAACAATACTCAGTTCAATTACACACATTGTTCCGTCACGTTGTGACCGTCTTATATATACAAGACTAACGCATATCTAGTAAACTCTAGAGCATTCATGAAAGAACAGGATATTTCTAGAAGTCAATGACGTGTTACTAGCGTCACGTGACTTCAGCTGTCGTAACAATATATTTAAAATAATCACAATACTTTATAGTTATAGAATGAATAGTGACATTGACCAAATTATGAGAATAATTTCATATTTAACT
>NW_013751124.1:0-1544 GCF_000517525.1 Limulus polyphemus
CTTAATTTAAATGTACAGAATTACAAACACAAAATTACAATTCAACAAAGTCTCTTAATTTTACGGGACGTATCTTCTTCTGTACTGGTCTCCGTCTCGTTGGCTTCTGCTTCACGTGGAGTTCATCTGCTTCATCAGGAAATGTCCTATCGTCGGTAACATCAGTGGTAGTAACTTCATCAAGAGCTTCACCGTTTCCCTTCTCAAAACTGAGTAGAGTTTCTTCTTCAGGTGGCACGTCTTCAGCAGTGTCATTTGTTCTGTTGTCCAATTCGTCCCAACTGAAATGTCCTGGACCGTGATAACGCCAAAGCCTGTTGGCATGCACCACTTTTGGCTTACCTCACTGACCACATTTTATCCGAAAAGTCACGTCTGAGAGACGATGTACTATGTCATATGGGCCTTCCCATGGAGAAGACAACTTAGGAGACTTCCCTTTGGTCTTCCTGGGATTATACAACCATACCTTGTCTCCAGGTACAAAGCTGACTTCAGTAGATCTCTTATCATAAGTTAACTTCATCGAATCAGCAGACGTCTTCAAGTTTGAACACACTTGATGGTGAATATCATCCATCCTTTCCGATAACACTTTCACAAACTTTGACACATTTTCAGGTAACTCTTCATAAAGTGTGCATCCCTTACGCTTGGGTCCCCTTTTAGCATTACATATACTGCATGTCCTGCACCATTCTTCCACATCTCGCCTCATACCTATCCAGTAAAATCTTTGTCGTAGATGACTCAATGTCTTCCTAATTCCGAGATGTCCTCCTATTAAATTATCATGGGATTGACGCAGCACAACTTCCCGTAACTTCCTCGGTATAACTGTTTGCCAAGTCATCCCTTTCCCATCGGTAGTTCCCATCTCTGTACAAGAATACCATCTGCAAGCTTTAACTGGTCCCATTGCACCCAAAAGTGCTTTTTCACAGGGCTTAGACTAGACACCTTCTTCCAAGCAGGGTGCAAAACACTTGTTTTTAGGAAATCAATTATAGGCTTCAAATGTTGATCTTTCTCCTGCTCTGCTTTGATATCTATATTTGGTTCCACTTCATCATCATCAACTTCTTCAGTCACTTTGACTTCACCTTGATGGCACCTAATTAGTTCAACCTCTCTTTTAACAGTTACCGGGACTTGGGCTTTGTTGTTCCCAAACGTCATTTTATCAAAACAATTACAAACTTCCTTGGTAGTAGATAGTCCAAATCCTAATATGCATTCGTCTTCAATGTCAGCCAAGTATACTTCTGTCTGTCCTTTATGCCCATGAGCTCAATAGTTACCCACACTGGTCCCCACAATCTTGTAGAATGTCCTGTCACACCAAAAAGCTTCTGTATGGCTTCTGGTACTCCTTCGTGATCTAACATCTTGATGCTCACAAGGGTTTTCTGAGATGCAGAATCTATGACAAAGTTGCACCTTTGGCCATCTAGCTTTCCTGTTACATAGACACTGTGTGTGCTTGGCATTTTACACCTAGCTGTTGGGACTTTCAAGATGGGGGTTGGTGGGCGTCGCTCAAC
>NW_013751125.1:0-1221 GCF_000517525.1 Limulus polyphemus
AAAACAAAGACTTATTATTGAACATTGTAGTATAAACAAAGACTTAGTATTGAACATTGTAGTATAAACAAAGACTTAGCATTGAACATTGTTGTATAAACAAAGACTTAGTATTAAACATTGTAGAATAAAACAAAGACTTAGTATTGAACATTGTAGTATAAACAAAGACTTAGTATTGAACATTGTTGTATAAACAAAGACTTAGTATTAAACATTGTAGTATAAACAAAGACTTAGTATTGAACATTGTAGTATAAACAAAGACTTAGTATTGAACATTGTAGTATAAACAAAGACAAAGACTTATTATTGAATTTCTACTCTCCAGAAAATAATAAAAAGAGGAGTTTTGTTTCAGCCACCGTTTCATGTGAACTGAACTGTTTAACATAAAAATATACGTTCAATTCTGTACTGACCCTTACGAAGCCACAATGACGAAACGCTGGCTGAAATAAAAATATTATTACCAGGAGAATAAAGGTCGTTTTTACCTAGATTTTTTACGAAGCTATCTAAGTCGTCCCCCAGAAATATTGAAAAACAAGAGTCATATGCTAAACTACCTATAAGTTTAGTTTTATACAAGGAGTTTTTCACTTTTAATTAATGCTTCATGGTATAAAGGGTTAGTAAAAATATTGCTGTTATAAATTTCAAAACTTACCTTAGATTGAAAAGTGTTTAAACAAAACAACTTCGACCTATGGTTTATATAGGAAACATCTTGTGGTGAAATGCAGAAGCTCTTCCACGTGATTGGCTGATAACCAGTATCCGGTAACCAATCAAAATAGCGTGGAAAACAAGGTGGTAACTTTGGGAATGACGCATTTTGAAAATATTTGATATTTTCTTTTTTAAAGTATAATTTAAATATCAATGTTGGACTACTAATACTTTTATCATATGTTTTATAAATGAAAACATAAAAACACACGACTAGTGGGAAAATAAAATGTTGTGATGAAACACTGATGAGAAAAACGGAGTTAATGTTGATTGTAGATAGTTTGACTCCATTTGGTGTCAGAAAAACTAAAGATTATATTTTATTTTTTAATTGTGTTTTGATAGTTATTGATAAATAGAAAACGTTTACTTGTTTCAAATCATAAGGTTAATAATGGCTGGAGACGGCTTGAATGGGTAATGAAGAAAACTTTAATATAACAGTAAATGTACAACGTTTCGACAAGGTTTTGTCATCATCATTTG
>NW_013751126.1:0-1218 GCF_000517525.1 Limulus polyphemus
GTGTATATATATATATATATATACATAGTGTTTCTTAGAGTTTTTAGTCAGGAAAGTTCTGGTATTTAACTAAAAGCTTCTTGGACAGTGACTTGTTGGAAACAAAAGATACGTTTGAAATCTATTTTTGAACTGCAAAGAATAAATTTTAAAAAATGTGGAAAAAAAACGTCTGCACTTAACTTGATTTGGAAGAATTTTTCTACCCCATTACAGTCAAGAAGAAACAAAACTTTACCAATTATTAACTGTTTTCTGGACTTTGTTTTCTATAACATTAATAAATAAAATAATCATTCCATTAATAAAATTTACATAAATAAAACACCAATTACCCACTGAGACGATAAAATGCCAACAGAAACTGCAAACTTTTACCTATTAATGTTTTATTACAAGAGGTATATAATATCTATTACACAGTTGCAATGTATATTCCACCAAACTGAAAACGCTTAACATTTCTTTTTCTTCAGATAATTTTCATAAATAGGAACATTGCTTCAATAAAACAATACAAAAATACTGGTTGTGCTTCAACAAATATAAAAAAACAATCAAGTTGTTAAATTTTAAGCACACATAAAAACATACTCAGCTCCCTCAAATGAATAACTGATTTTGTGCAAATATTCTTTTTCTAATTAGTTTGTGAAAAATACTATAATAAAAACATTGTTTCAATGCTACAGAAGTTTGTTAATTTCTGGTATAAATTCTTTCAAAGGAACTTCAGCGATACAAGTCCTTTCTTAATTAAAACTAGTTTATTCTTTCTCAATACAACTTTGTAATACACAGAATTTCTACAGTCACTTTAAACTTAACAACCTTTATAACACGCTATAAATCACAGTGATTCACACACTTTACTTACAGTGCCTACTGTTCACTTGATTCAATTATCTCTATCTTCAATCTATCTGCATATCTCTATCTCGCTGGCTTTATTTGCTGGGCTTATATACTAAAAAAGAGGACCCCTGGCAAACACTCAGACATTCGTGGGGTTCCTTCTAAAAACTCCAGCATCGCGTGGCTTCTGCTGTTGTAACACTGCCCCTTCCATAGTATTGTTCATCCCAAACAATAGCCATTTACGTTAAACCAATAGATAATTAACAATAACTTGATTAAATGTACAGTACTTACAAACACAAAATCAAAATACAAAAAAGTCTCTTAATTTTACAGGACGTATCTTCTTCCATACTGGTT
>NW_013751127.1:0-1221 GCF_000517525.1 Limulus polyphemus
CTACCGAGAAGTGTGTAGTTAATTTTATAAAATGACATTGGGGAACAATAAAGGCCAAATTCTGGGAAGTGTTAAAAGAGAGGTTAACTAACCAGGTGCTATCAAGCTGAAGTCAAAGTGACTGAAGGAGTTGATGATGGTGAAGTGGAACCAAATATAGATATTAGAGCAGAGCAGGAAAAAGACCAAGATTTGAAGCCAATAATTGATTTTCTACAAGCAATTGTTTTTCACCCTGCTTGGGAGATGGTGTCTAGCTTAAGCCCTGTGACAAAGAACTATTGGGCACAATGAGACCAGTTGAAGCTTGAAGATGGTATTCTTCTCCGGAGATGGGAAACTGCAGATGGGAAAGTAACGACCTGGCAAACAGTTATACTGATAAAGTTACGGGAAGTTGTGCTGCGTCAGTCCCATGATAGTTTAACAGGAGGACATCTTGGAGTTAAGAAGACATTGAGTTACCTATGGCAGATATTTTACTGGATAGGTATGAGGCAAGATGTGGAAGAATGATGCAGGACCTGCAGGGCATGTTGTGCTAAAAGGGGACCCAAGCATAAGGGACGTGCTCCAATGAAGTTATATCAAGTTGGCGCACTAATGGAAAGAGTAGCCATTGACATTGCTGGTCCTTTGCCCCGAACTCGTGCTGAAAACAGATACATTTGTATGGTGATGAATTATTTCACCAAGTGGCCTGAGGCATATGCAATACCAAATCAGGAAGCTACAATCGTAGCTTCTGCTGTTTATGATTTGTTCTTCAGGTTTGGTATGCCATACAAACTGCATTCCGATCAAGGCCATAACTTTGAATCAGCTGTGTTCCATGAATGCTGGAAGTTGTTTGCATACAAAAGGCCAGGACACCGGCACTGCACCCATAGTCTGATGGGATGGTAGAAAAGTACAATTGGTCACTGGGACAAAAATTGAGAAAATACTGTAATAGCCACCAAGATGACTGGTATGTCTTACTCCCTCCACTGTTGATGGCCTATAGAACAGCAAAGCATGAAGCCACTGGATACACTGCAGCAAAGTTCATATTTGGTCGGGAACTTTGGTTGCCAGTGGATCTGATAACAGGATGCTCACCTTACGAAGAGTTGCCTTAAAATGTGCCAGAGTTTGTGAAAGTGTTATCTGAAAGGATGGATGATATTCACCATCAAGTACGTTCAAATTTAAAAACGTCTGCTGATTCCATGAAGCTAT
>NW_013751128.1:0-1222 GCF_000517525.1 Limulus polyphemus
ATCTTCATTAATATCATATTCATTCAGTACTTCTAAACTGTAATCTCTTTTATACTGCATCTTCATTAATATCATATTCATTCAGTACTTCAATGTTGTTTCCAAGTTCTAAAAATTACATTATTGGGTTTCAGTGAATAAGATACTCCTTCACAAAAACACTAGCACATTCCAAACAAAATGTATTAAATTTAAAACAGAAGCATACCAGATCGAATAACTCCCCCCTTTTAGAAAAAGAGCAACACAAAATGTGCATGAGAGTATTACTAAGAAACCACATTAAAGCAATAACTCTTTTAAACAAGGCTTACAAGTTTGAAACGTTTGTAAGTAGCAAAAAGTAGCAAAACTCACAATGTTGTAGTTAACAGCTTGGTCTAACTAACGAATTTATTCAGCTCATAAGCTAAAAAATAAGGTAACTGAAACCTGAACTGAACCGTTTGTTTAGTCTGGTCTGTTTCTTGTCTAGTTTGTATATTTAAGCTGAACTTATTACGTAGTTCAATCACCAGCTTGTTTTTCATTGTTAAATAATGAAAGCATTGAGCATACTTCCTTTAGTTATATTGATGGTTCTCGTTCACAACTGTTCTTTTCATAGTAGGTTATTAATTCACTGACAGGTGTGAGAGTAAGGTTTTTCAATTCCAAGAAATAAGTCTGTAGTTAAATATTGTTGACTTTATTTTTGGCTGGCAAGTTAAAAAACAAAGCCAGTTAGGTTTCTGGGTATCAGTAGCCAGTGTTTTTTTTTATTATCTACTTTGTCACTAAGGATATATTCACCTCTGTGCCTTCATAAATACAGTTACCTGAAAACAATCCTTTTTTTGCAGATACTTGATAGTTTGTATATTGTGTTGATTGAAAGTGCACATCAACACACTCAAAACACTCTACGGTTTAAAAAAAAACTCCTTAGAGAACAAAGAAAAATTTTGATAATCTCAATAGTTGTATTGAAATTCTGAATAACAACGGCCTTGATTCAAGGCTGTCTAGAGGAGTATCAAGTAGCGTGAAACTTATCAATGAATTTTTTATATTACTCATGTAGGTATATACCCGTGTTTGAAGGGCTGTCAAGATAAAAATATGTTTGTTTGTTTGTTTTGAATTTCGCGCAAAGCTACACGAGGGCTATCTACGCTAGGCGTCCCTAATTTAGCAGTGTAAGACTAGAGGGAAGGCAGCTAGTCATCGCCACCCCCCCCCA
>NW_013751129.1:0-1220 GCF_000517525.1 Limulus polyphemus
CATATACAAGTTACCAGGCGAAAGTAACGATGACGTGTTAGATGCGATTGGGCAACGCTGTATGCGTACAACTTTAAAACTATACATTTTAATTTGAGACTGGAAAAACATAATTGATATGTGTAAGAAGTATCAGAAGAGACTGGATAAGGAAAGGAATAATTCTGAAGTATTTAAAAAATAAAGTAGCATAGCATTAAAATCTTAAAAAAGTTAAAAGTTTTTCAGTGGAAAGTATTAAGATTAAAATAATTGATGTGGTTACTTTTAATTAACATGACTATCTAATAAAATAAAAATTCAAGTATAGAAACAATGTAAACAGAACTTAATGGACAATTTTCGAAGAAAATAGAAGGATAAACTGGATAAGTTACACAATTCTTGTATTTTATAAAAGCAAAAAATAACAGCATGTGAGATACAGAAAAGTTTTGGCCTTGGGGGTGCTATTAAATATTATAATATTGATATTACCCACAGTCAAAACCCATGTTTAATGTTTAACATTCTCATTTTAACTTCTGTGGGTTAACAAAGGCTTAATTAGTTAGAATTTATTATTTTTTTTACATTTATTATATTCATTTTTATTTATTTTTTACTTTTATTGCTGTGAAGACTTCTAGTACCAAACTTAAAAAGTACAACATTCATTGATTTTTCATTGTTTTATACGGTATTTCACTTGTGCTTTATTGTTGATTTCTCAATTTACTATCCTGAGAAAAGGTCTGGATTCGAAGGGCTGATTTGACACGTTTATGTAACGTGCTACCGCGAAAAAAATGTATACGTGTATACCAAACATTCTTGAATAGTAAGCTCAGATTATATATCAATACTTAAGACATTTTAGTTAAGTATATAAGCATTTTTTTATGATCGTACTACCTCGTTAATTGGCAGAAAATAAGTTTTAATTCGGATTGTATAGGAAGATTTAAGTGTGCTTCCTGTGTAAAAGCGGACGACCTCTTCTTTTAAATGCATATGCTATATTTCACTATCATTGTGTTTGTATGCGAGTTTATTTATAATTAATATTACTTACATATATTAAACAATGGTTTCTACACATATTTAAGGCTAATCACGGATATAGACTGGCCTTATTACACTTCTGTTTGCAACAGCTTGATTGGTACTTTAATATATGCAAACGGAATAGAAATAGCATACAAAAGGCTAGGGTTTATGGGTTTAGCTAACGACTACTG
>NW_013751130.1:0-1221 GCF_000517525.1 Limulus polyphemus
AAGCAGATGAACCCCACTTGAAGCAAAATCCAACGAGACAGAGACCAGTATGGAAGAAGACACGACCCGTAAAATTAAGAGTACTTTGTTGTAATTTTAATTTTGTGTTTATAAATTCTGTACATTTAATTAAGTTATTGTTAATTGTTTAGTGGTTTAATGTAAGTGGCTATTGTTCGGGACGAACAATACTAAGTTAAATTGGAGTTAAACTGTAATATAGTATTACATATAAAAGTTCTTATAGAATGATATGTTATTTAAATATGTAGAAAAAATAGTTGATGATATCAATTTAGAACCTAATTCAGTAACAAAAAGGACAAAATGTCATAATATTTGTGTTTTAAGTGATATCACGGATACATGAGGATTTGAAAGATATAAATATTGAATATAATCGTTTTTCTCACGCATCGCATGGATAGGAGTGCCGATATATCATACTAGGAAAGATATATGCTCAGCTTTGATGAACACGAACTGGTATTATCAAATACTCGCTTAAATGCTTTACTGCGTTTTTATCAAAGAAATATAAATAAACTCAAATCGAGGAAGAGCACAGAAGAGAAGTTATTTTCAAACTCCCTTCACAGAATCAGTGTATCAAAAAGGAGGTGAAAAAGAGCAGAACATGAAAAAAAGTCCAAATAAAAGAGTTGGAGTACCCAAAGTAGATAAATAAAAGCAAAGCCTAGAATAAAAATAAATATATAAAGGTAGAAACTAAGTATCAATAGGAGATAAAATACAGGAAAACCTAGAATAAAAATATAGAGTCTAAGTGACAAGAGGAATTTTGGTAAAGTGATAGAACTAGTTCATCAGTACGTTAAGTTTGTTAAGTTTAACGATGACGTTTATTACTTGGTAAACACAATGTAGATATTTCTAGTAGGTTCCTAATTTTAATAACCTGAAATATAATGTCAGCTCCATCGGTGTTAAAATGAGAGAAGAAAATCCTCAAGATAAGGGTATCTATATATTGTAACAGTGCCAAATGAGAGAGGTGAGGATAAAAATGCCTACATACTGTATCAGTAGAGGGATAAGAATGCCAATATAATAGTTTCTACATACCATATCAGTGCCAAACGAGGGATGAGAACCGGGGTCTTTTATTTTTCCTTTCACAGCGTTCAAATAGAAAATAATATATATTTGTGAATGAAAAGAAATGTTTTTTTAATATATTTTTTTATTCTGCTTAAGAAA
>NW_013751131.1:0-1221 GCF_000517525.1 Limulus polyphemus
AATATTTCTACAGAAAGACCAGTTTCTCAGCTGTTCACAAGAAAGTATTCTATGTTATTCCCTACATTATTTGCTTTAAAAATTATTCTGTGGACAAACACCATTGATGTGAAGTAGTAGGGCTAACATAGAAGAACAGTCGACGGCAAAATAGAAACAAAAAACGACGACACAGGTTGGTGATATATTTCTTCTTTTCTTATCTATTCTTTATTTATTATTATAAAAGTAATTAAAAAAGTAAAACATAGAAACTTTTAGGCTTGATAAGGTTAACTTAGGTAATATAAATAAATATAATGATACTAATAATAAAATTTTTATACGAGTTACACTCGCTAGGACTAACAGCTCACGAGTAGCACGAGCTGTATCTAACTTGGTTCGTGTAACACTTGCTTCATGTTACCGCATATTTTGACACTTATTATGTCGGGAATTTTAAAAATCACGGCCCAAAAGGCAATAAAACAATGAATAATTATAAACAGTTGTGTATGGTTAAGAAGTTTTAAAATATTTAGTATAAAGAAATGTTGTTTCCTGCTACAATTTGAAGTAATTCTAGAAATAAAAATATGTAATTTTGATTATTTTGTATTTTTTATGGTGGTTACGAGGTCGGTCAAATTGATCTAATCTGTACTGAGTAAGAATAGAACAAATAACAGATAAAATATGAAGATTTATCGAAAAAGAGATAGTTAAACTAACGGTCGGATCGTCAGTAAGGGCCACTGCGCCACGGTTACTGCGGCCCTGCATATGTCATGTAATACGTTTACTCAAGCATACTATCTTAATTTGTAGGTAAATCCATCATTGGACGAGGAAAATATTATACACAGCTAATAATTTACATTATCTACTTTTACAATTATCTGTTGCTTTATGCACAAAACACCTATTAATATCCCATATTCATTAGTTTTATAGGGTTTACTTCTCTAATTCATATATCATATAATTATATGTCCTGAAAAACAATTAACACTTAATATTTATGATACCTAAAGATACTTCAATGAGATAGTCACATTGTTATTCGATAGCCTATTGTGTTTTTCTATGACTTAAGTAACGATTTAGTGCACATTTATCATTGTCTAGTTTATTATTATAGATTTTGGTTCTATATTTAATTTGCATCATATATTTTTTGTATTTTTTGACATTTTATATGTAAAACACTTAATTATATCACTAATTTATTTGTTCCGT
>NW_013751132.1:0-1220 GCF_000517525.1 Limulus polyphemus
ACGCTCGTTAACTCTCAATAGCTGACACTACTATTAGTTTTGTCTACTTTAACATTATAATCTTTGTGTTTAATAACCGTTTCTTTGTTTATTTTCATTAAAAGTAGTTAATTATGTTAATCTAAAATATCTATAGTTGTTTTATAATTCATAAGAGTTCAGCTTTGCTTTAATTTTTTATTGTGTGTTAAACCATTATATTAGAATTTACTTGAAATAGGGTTCAAAATGTTATTTATAACTGTGATTTGAATACAGTGTGTAATGCACTGTTTTTCTGACAAGTAACTTACTTAAAATCTGTTGACACCAAAGTTGCGAAAATTACCCAAGTACGATTTTCGTTGTACTTAGAACGATTACAATAAAACATCGTTGTGTTTTTAATTCTCATTAAACAAAGGAAACAATAATAACAGCATATCATGCATATACAATATATATATACCACACACAACTTCAAAAAAGCAAATACTTTGAAACTACATTACAAAACATTTTCTACTGGGCTTGCTACTTCGAAGTTAAACTATTTCTACCTCAAAGGAAATCAAACTTTGAAAGTGATTCTAACGCAATTTCTTTGTTTATCTGTACAAGTGATAAGTAAAAATAGAAATGATGAATTATAAGGTCAAATAATAATTCCGTTATTTTATCAACAGGTGTTTGTTGTTAATAAGCGCCATCTAGTTGTGCCTAATATAAGTTAACATAGTCACCGAGCATATGTCGAGCAAAAACGGATTCATTTGAAATGAATATATCACGAGAATGATGGTTAAACATCTAGATAAGTACAGTTATAATAATAATTTTAAAAATGCGTCTAGAAATCTCCAGTTGCATTAGTCAAAAAAATGGAAGTAGTGTGTTCGTTTCAGTTTATACATATTGAGATAACAAAGTTTAATATTTCTATTGATATGAATCCATAAAATGTCAAATGATAATAACTAAAGAATATATTACTATATAAAAAATATGCTTCATTTTTTCAAAGAATATTTTATTTACAATGCATGTTTTACATGTCCATCTCACATCAAAAGAAACAGGTTTTACATAAGCAGCATAGAGATATTTACAAAACAAAGTTCACAAGCTGTCATAAAACTCATGTTTTGGTCAAGTGTTGGTACAGTATAAAGGGATTCCTTCACCAGATGTTGCCCTTGGTAATGGTAGAGGGAAAACATTCGGTTTCAAGGCTTCATAAG
>NW_013751133.1:0-1221 GCF_000517525.1 Limulus polyphemus
ATTGCTCAGAGTATTAAGATGCTTTGTTAATGTTCCTCTTTATAACATTTATTTAGCATCAGACCTGATTTCGGGACCAGTTGTGGTTGGAGTAAGACCTATTCTGTCAAGTAATGGTGTATCATTATTGTTGGGAAACGATTTGGCTAGGGGAAAAGTTGTTTCCGAACTTAAAAGGGTTAGCCAGACGATCACTGTTTGATCTAAGGATGATGTTGTTGTTGAGGAGAATCCCGATGTGTTTCCTTCGTGTTCTGTGATTCGAGCTCAGACTAAGAAATTAAGTCAAAAACTAATTATAGACATAGATTCAGAGGACAATATTATATATTTGTCTCAGACATTTTTTGTATCCGACGGGAATTTTGTAGATGATTGTCCTACTGACGATACCTCGGTGAATGACAATTATGGGCATGAGGGATCTTATTCACTTGGTGAAGCTCCGTTTGCTAAAAGTAAACTGATCGCTGAGCAAGAAAATGATCCATAGATCTCTTCACTATTTAAATATGCACTCCCCAAAGATGAACTGGAGAAAGTTCCAAATGGTTATTTTTTCAAAAATGGTGTGCTTATGAGGAAATGGAGACCACCAGATGTGCCAGCTTTAGAGGACTGGGCTGTAGTTTATCAGATCGTTGCTCCCAAACCATATCATTCTGAAATTTTGAAAGTTGCCCATGAATTCTTCATGGGATATCATTTAGGTGTCAACAAAACATGTGACAAAATGATGAGACATTATGTTTCTCAGTTTTGTAAAATTTGGTATACCTGTCAGTTGGTCGGAATACCTAACCAAAAAATTCCTGTTGCTTCTTTGAAACCTATCCCAGCTTTCAAAGAACTCTTCAGTCGTGTGATTGTTGATTGTGTTGGGCCTTTACCAAATACTCGATCGGGGAATCAGTAGTTGTTGACGATCATGTGCGCATCCACTCGATTCCCTGAAGCTATCCCTTTGAAAAACATTTCAGCCCAAATCAAGTCTAAGTATTTGATTAATTTCTTTACTTTCGTTGGCTCGCCCAAAGAAATTCAGTCTGATCAAAGATCAAGTTTTATGTCAAGACTTTTTCAACAAGTTGTTTATCAGGTCGGTGTTAAACAGATCAAATCCAATGCGTATCATCCAGAATGACAATGTGCTCTTGAGAGATTCCATTCTACTTTGAAAAATAAAGAAGTGTATTTGTTTGTTGGAATTTCGCGCAAATC
>NW_013751134.1:0-1634 GCF_000517525.1 Limulus polyphemus
CAGCCCTGTTAGAAGTCACATCCCAGATATGAATGTCAGTACTAGGAGTGATCCAGTGTGAAAGAAGCCACAGGAATTCGATGGGAAGGCACCGTGGGAAGCATATAGAGCACAATTTGAGCTACTGGCAGAAATGAATGGATGGACAGAGGAGCTGAAAGCAGTATATCTGGCAACGAGCTTGAAAGGACAACCACTGGAAATACTTGGACAGTTGTCAGCAGACGACAGGCACAACTATACAGCACTGCTAGCGGCTCTAGAACTCAGGTACGGAACCCAAAATCAGTCGGAAGTCTACAGGGCTAGGTTTAGGACGAGAGTCCGTGCTAAAGGGGAGAGCCTGCAAGAGCTGGCTCAGGACTTGGAAAGCATGGCACACAAGGCCTACCCAACTGCACCACCCGATCTCCTCAAGTTGTTGCTGAGGGATCAGTTTGTAGATGCCTTGGGCAGTCCACAACTTAAGATACATGTGAAGCAGGCACACCCCTCTACCATGCAGGATGCAATGGCCAGAGCTCTCGAATTTGAATCCTACATTAAGTCCAGCATAGAGGTACCGAGGTTGGTACAGTTATCTGGATTCAAGGCCAGAAAAGGTCAGCTTTCCGAGAGGTTTGAGGGACTTTGCTGGCACAGTAACAAACCTGGGCACAAGAGAGCTCAGTGCTGGCAACTTCAACACAGGGGAGATGACACAGCAGGAAAGGCTGGTATCCAGAAAGGTTGTTGGAACTGTGGAAAGCACGGACATTTGAGGAGCCAGTGTAGGAGGAATATTACCAACAAGTCGGCCTCAAGGAGACCGGTAGTGGTTGGTGTTGAGCGACGCCCACCAACCCCCATCGTGAAAGTCCCAACAGCTAGGTGTAAAATGCCAAGCACACACAGTGCCTATGTGACAGGAAAGCTAGATGGCCAAAGGTGCAACTTTGTCATAGACTCTGCGTCTCAGCAAACCATTGTGAGCATCAAGGGGTTAGATCACGACGGAGTACCAGAAGCTATACAGAAGCTTTATGGTGTGACAGGACATTAAGCAAGGTTATGGGAACCAGTGGGAGTAACTATTGAGCTCATGGGAATGAAGAACAGACAGAAAGTATACTTGGCTGACATTGAAGATCAATGCATATTAGGATTGGACTATTTAATACCGAGGAAGTGTGTAGTTAACTTCGATAAAATGACGATTGGAAACAACAAAGGCCAAATTCCAGTAAGTGCTGTTACATCTGTTGCTTTGCATGCCACAGCACTTAAGTCAACCACAATACTCCCTATGTCATAGAAGATAATTTGGGGTAGGATAAAAGAACATCCCCAAGGAAACCCAATGCTTGTGGAAGCAGTGGAAGACCCATCAAGGCCAGTGGATTTGAAGATTGAAAGGTCACTTGTGGCAGATCATCAAGTAGTACCTATAACAGTGGCCAATTTTCCTAAATGTGAGCAGACAATTAAGGAAGGGGCATTGTTGGGTGTGTGCCAGAAGGTAGAGCCAATCAATGTTAAAGCAAGAAATACAGTAATAAAGAAAGGACATACATTCCCAGAACATTTAAATGACCTCTATAAGAAGGGCATAGTCCATTTGCATCATCACAGGCTCTTCAGGTTAGGGAACTTTT
>NW_013751135.1:0-1202 GCF_000517525.1 Limulus polyphemus
CAACAAAACTATAGCCTAGCAGACTTGATGGCAGAAATACAAGAACAGCAAAAGAAACAAGAAGAACGAGAAGAGAAATTACAGCAGTTGTTGGAGGGAGAAGAAAAGAAACAAGAAGAACGAGAAAATAAACAAGAAGAGAGATTACAGCAGTTGTTGGAGGAAAAAGAAAAGAAACAAGATGAGAGACAACAGCAGTGGCAGATCGAACAACAAAATAAACAAGAGAGATTACAACAGCTATTGGAGGAGAAAGAAAATAAACAAGAAGAGAGACTACAACAGTGGCAAGAAGTACAAATGGAAAACATTAGTAAATTTAAAAGCAAATTAGATGCATTAAAGGATGATCTATTGTCTTTTACATAAGGAGGATACATTGACCATCGACCTAATCAGCCCCAGACAATGGCAAGCCCCTTTCAGACCCCGCAGCTAAACCATAATGTAGACATCTTCAGCCCTGTTAGAAGTCACATCCCAGATATGAATGTCAGTAATAGGGGTAATCCAGTGTGAAGAAAGCCACAGGAATTCGATGGTAAGGCACCATGGGAAGCATATAGAGCACACTTTGAGCTACTGGCAGAGATGAATGGATGGACAGAGGAGCAGAAAGCAGTATATCTAGCAATGAGCTTGAAGGGACAACCACTGGAAATACTTGGACAGTTGTCAGCAAACGACAGACACAACTATAGAGCACTAGTAGCGGCTCTAGAACTCAGGTACGAAACCCAAAATCAGTCAGAAGTCTACAGGGCTAGGTTTAGGACGAGAGTCAGTGCTAAAAGGGAGAGCCTGCAAGAGCTGGCAGAGGACTTGGAAAGCATGGCACATAAGGCCTACTCAATTGCTCCACCCGATATCCTCAATATTTTGCTGAGGAATCTGTTCGTAGATGCCTTGGACAGTCCACAACTTAAGATACAAGTGAAGCAAGTACACCCCTCTACCATGCAGGATGCAATGGCCAGAGCTCTCGAATTTGAATCCTACGTTAAGTCCAGCACAGAGGTACCAAGGTTGGTACAGTCATCTGGATTCAAGGCCAGAAAAGGTCAGCTTTCAGAGAGGTTTGAGGGACTTTGCTGACACTGTAACAAACCTGGGCACAAGAGAGCTCAATGCTGGCAAATTCAACACAGGGGACACGATACAGCAGTAAAAGCTGCTACCCAGAAAGGCTGTTGGAACTGTGA
>NW_013751136.1:0-691 GCF_000517525.1 Limulus polyphemus
AACATCGAATTTACCATAGAACACGAAAACAATAAACAGTTATCTTTTCTTAACCTCAAAATTATTAGATCTGACACTGAGTTTAAAACAAAAATTCACCGCAAAAACACACACACTAGTCTCTACATCCCCTGGAATTCCGCTCATGACACCACGCAAAAAATCAATACACTTAAAAACCTCATAAACACAGCCACAAGACTCTGTTCAACGGACTACATAAATGAAGAAATTAACCACATAAAGCACTCATTTATTCACATCAATAAATTCCCACCAGCTATAGTTGAAAAGCTCTCCAACATTCCCCACAATAAAACTCAGCTCACGAACAAAATTGACACTAACAATTCCAACAACAGCACATTACACTGCAGTTTACCTTTTGTTCCTGAAACCAGCTCAAGAATTATCCACACTTGGACTAAACTAGCCAGTAAACACAATATTCCTGTCAACGTCAAATTTTCACAAAAACCCGGCCCCTAAATTAAAATCGTTACTAAACAAAAATTATTTAGAATCACACAATACCAACGTCATTTACAAGATAACATGCAATAACTGCCCAAAATTCTACATAGGAGAAACAGGAAGAAAATTGGAAACCAGATTGACAGAACACAATAAAAACCGTGTTTTTCACCATTGCAGCTCAAAAACCATAGTATATCTATTAAAACACAGTCAT
>NW_013751137.1:0-1456 GCF_000517525.1 Limulus polyphemus
CACTAGTATTTTGTATGGATGTCCTGAGGTCCCAGTAATCGACTTGTAAACTAGGAGTCTGTTAGATTCGTGTTCAGTGGTTTGTTCACGATATTTTGTATGGATCTCATGAGGTCCCAATAATCGGCTTCTAGACTAGGTATTTGTTAGATTCGTGTTCAGTGGTTTGTTCACGATATTTTGTATGGATCTCCTGAGATGTCGATGGCGGCTTCTAGATTAAGGAATTTGTTTTAGGACATTTCACTGTACATCCATTTCGCTAAAGGATTCCAAAATTGCCACTTCACTCAACAAATAAAAGCAATATGGTCACAAAAAATGAATCGGTTTGAGGATGTTACATCTTTACAAAGGTGATACCTGAATGGACCGCGCAATAATGACGAAACCGCGCACACAGACCGGAAGCAAGAACAAGATAAATGAAATGAGTTAATGAAAATTTTATGTACGTAAACTATTAGTATTCTGAACATATTTTAACATAAAAGTATAACCTATATACTTTTCTTGCTAAGCAACATGACGTAAAGGTCATTGTTGGAATGAATTGTTACCAAAACGCACTGGCTTTTCTATATATTATAAATTGTTATATAAGGAACCACTTCTTTTATATATGGCTTTTCGCTAGATTGCCACATTAAAAAGATGCGCATGCGCGTGGATAAGTAATAATACTCAGCAGCACACCCTCAGGGTCCACTTAGTATGGGTTCAAAATTTCAGGTTTCTAGGTTCTTTCCTGGAGCTATGGCGGTCACGCACACACAGACACGCACGCGTATGCGCACACGCATATACGCGCGTGTTTCTCTGTGATTTCTATTTGTAATATAAGGAACCACTCCTTTTCTATGGATTTTTCGCTACCTTGCTCTATTAAAAAGATGCGCACACACGTGGATAAGATAAGTAATACCCAGCTGCGCACTCTCAGTATGGGTGCAGAATTTCAGGTTTCCAGGTTCTTTCCCCTTGCAGCTATGGCACACTTCTATGTAGTTTTTTGCTAGCTTGCCTCATAAAAAAGACGTGCACGCACATGCGCGCACGCACGTGGATAAGTAATAATACCCAAGTGCATACCCTCAGGGTCCACTTAGTATGTGTACAAAATTTCAGGTTTCTAGGTTCTTTCCTCTCGGAGCTTTGGCGGACACACACACAGACACGCCCTTTTATTGTTATAGATAACATATATTAGTTAAGAGTTACTATTGTTAAATTAGTCAATCTACAAATCACTGTCACATATATAATTATAAATTATATAGAATTAGATACGTTAGCTTGGAGTTATGTGACAGTGATTTGTAGACTGACTAATTTAACAATAGTGTAATTATATAGAATTAGATACCTTAGCTTGGAGTTATGTGACAGTGATTTGTAGACTGACTAATTTAACAATAGTGTAATTATTTAGAATTACATACTTTAGCTTGGAGTT
>NW_013751138.1:0-1220 GCF_000517525.1 Limulus polyphemus
ATAGAGCGACTGTTGAAATTAAGTGTATCGGTAAAGTTGTATTCGGAAAGAATAAACCAGTTTTATTTAAGAAAGGACTTGTGTCGTTAAAGTTTCGTCGGAACGAAGTTACGGAAAATTAATTAACGAACGGAGGTGTAACAAACCATTATTATTTATTTTTTTTATAAATGAGTTCCCCAGACTTACAATCCGGAGTTCGATTTCCTGCAGTGAACTCAGCAAATAGCCCAATGTGGCTTTACTATAAAACAAACAATTTATGAAAAAGACATTTTGAGTTTCTTCTGTTTATATTTTATCTGGATCTCAATTTTCTTTAAAAAGAAAATATTCTTAACCACGCATATTTGGATATCACAGTAATTTATATCTTTAAAAATAAATTAGATACTTTGTATTCTGAATTGTAGGCAAAACTGCATATAAACAGCCAGAAAACCTGTCTTTAGTGAATGAAAAATGAGCACAGTTGTTTGTGTTAAACACTTATCACTCTGTTGAGAAATATATTTGAAAATACAAAAATAATGATATATCTTTCGCCACCATTAAAAGGTTACAATAGTAATATCTGTATATTCATATACATTTTTTTAATATTCCGTACAGGTAGTCTGTTTCGCTAGACGTTAATCTTGTTCTCGCCACAACAGCTGTAATTCACATAGTGATGAACCATGATAGTGGTTCATAACAGAGATCGCAAGGAACTGCACAAAACCCTAATAGAATGTCCGAGGTAAAAGCATCTTAAACAGTAAAGACTCAGTTCATACAACACTTTAAAACATTTACTATTGAGTGCTAAAGCTGTACTCATATAAAAATGCACCAAAAAGCACACATGTTAAACTTACAAGGAAAAAAAATTCGCTCAAAACGGCCCGTTTGTAATTATTATTCTCTTGTCAGTCTACAACAAAAACGGCTTAGTATATTGCACCCAAATCTTTTGTAGAATACTAAGTAAGGTACTGCGAAGGTCGTAAGGGTATTGAAAAGTGGAGGAGTAAAAAAAACAGTACACATATTGAATTTTATTACACACGTTCGTAGAATAATTACTTAAAAAGACACGAAGGTTTATTTAAAGTGATGTTTTAGACGTATACGTTTTCTTTGAAAAGGCTGCTATTCTACTGGTAAACTTTTATACGTGCTTATTGAAGGTTGTGTCTTAGTCTAGCCATATGTTTGCCCATTGCTATGCATTATAC
>NW_013751139.1:0-1221 GCF_000517525.1 Limulus polyphemus
CAAGTCGTTCCTAATTGGTTCTTTAAGTTCTTTACTACATGACTGTCTTGACGTTTCGTACACAGTAGTTAGTTCACTGGATATTGTTTCTTCCTGTGTTAAAAATGTGAATACAGTTGTTTCCAATATACAGAAAATACAATATAATGGAAAGTAGACGTGCCGATTCGCTTTAACTAAAACTGGTACTAGTAAATAGGTCGGACTTATTTAGTTGATATGTTTCGAATTTATTTTTAGTTTAAAATATCATAACTAAACTTTTTAAATTAAATTCTTCTCGCCTTCTTTGAGTGTCGTGGTAATTCTTTGTACATAAGCAGCCCAACCAGTAGAATACCACCAGTAACACTTGCCATTATCAGAAACAAAACAGGAACATTTTCTATAATTTCATTGTTGTAAAAAAATCTGAAAAAACAAATATTGATAGTTTACTCGTTAATGAAAAAGTATTGTTTGTTTTGAATTTATGCACAAAACTACACAGATGGCCATCTGTGCTCTACCCACCAGGGGGTCGAAACCCGGTTTCTAGCGTTGTAAGTCCTCAGTCAAACCGTTCTGCTACTGGGGGGCATGAAAAAGTAGATTGATTTATAAATTCATTTAATACGACATTCTTGACGTTGAAAATCGTTAGATCCCCTAGTGGCACAGCAGTTAGTCTACTGAATTATAACACTAGAAACTGGGTTTCGATACCCGTGGTGGACACAGCACAGACAGCCCATTTTGCAGCTTTGTGTTTAACTACAAACAATGAAACAAAGAAAAACAGTAATACATAAAACTCATGTGTAAATCATAGCTTCAGTTCCCTATGTGATATAATATTTGTGTCTTTAGAATACCTCCTACAGTCTGGTAGGTAAAACATCGTTTATCATATTTCAAAAACTAGCAATTAACATTTCCACATTCCATAAATTTAATAAAAGATCAACGTATGACATGTAACCCTAAAAATGTATTATACACACTTGAAAGTATTTTCTTTTTGTTAGAAATATTTCCATGAAAAAAACACACTAAAACTTAAGAACTTTATTTATTCATAACAATCAGTTTGGACTTTTTGTTTGCTACTTTCTAAAGACTTTAACTCAATTAATATAAATATTATACTTCTTTTATGCTCTAAAATAATTAAGAATAAGTTCAAAGAATATAACCCAGGATCTCGTGAGTTATATATGATGATAAAATCTTGATCCTTCT
>NW_013751140.1:0-2015 GCF_000517525.1 Limulus polyphemus
TATTTCAGTCCTGTAACTGTACTATTATAGTATGTAATATTTCAGTCGTGTAACTGTACTATTACAGTATGTAATATTTCAGTCGTGTAACTGTACTATTATAGTATGTAATATTTCAGTCGTGTAACTGTACTATTACAGTATGTAATATTTCAGTCCTGTAACTGTACTATTATAGTATGTAATATTTCAGTCGTGTAACTGTACTATTATAGTATGTAATATTTCAGTCGTGTAATTGTACTATTATAGTATGTAATATTTCAGTCCTGTAACTGTACTGTTATAGTATGTAATATTTCAGTCCTGTAACTGTACTATTATAGTATGTAATATTTCAGTCCTGTAACTGTACTATTACAGTATGTAATATTTCAGTCGTGTAACTGTACTATTACAGTATGTAATATTTTGTCTAAATATCAATAGTTACTCATAGTTTTTAGTTTAGTAAATATGTTAAACAAGTGAAGTACGCCCGGTAATTATTTAGAATAGTGAATTATACACGGTATTTATTTATAATAGTGAACTAAGCCCGGTAATTATTTATAACAATGAAATACGCCCGGTAATTATTTAGAACAGTGAAATACGCCCGGTAATTATTTAGAACAGTGAACTAAGCCCGGTAATTATTTCTAATAGTGAAGTATGCCCGGTAGTTATTTATCATAGTGAACTAAGCCCGGTAATTATTTTTAATAGTGAACTAAGCCCGGTAATTATTTCTAATAGTGAAATACGCCCGGTAATTATTTATAGTAGTGAAGTGCGCCCGGTAGTTATTTATAATAGTGAACTAAGCCCGGTAATTATTTATAATAGTGAACTAAGCCCGGTAGTTATTTTTAATAGTGAACTAAGCCCGGTAGTTATTTATAATAGTGAACTAAGCCCGGTAGTTATTTATAATAGTGAACTAAGCCCGGTAGTTATTTTTAATAGTGAACTAAGCCCGGTAATTATTTATAATAGTGAACTAAGCCCGGTAATTATTTCTAATAGTGAAGTACGCCCGATAACACAGGCCTGCGAATTTAAACTTCATAAAAGTGTTTTTGGTTTTAATAACTGATTCTCCATAAATCATTTATCAGGATTTCCAAACAAAATGTTCATTTTTTTTCTATCACGTAAGAATTTTTTGCAGATCGGGAAGAAATAAACTTTTACTTACATGAAATTTACAACAAATATAACTGAATGTGTTTGGTTCATTTACACAACCTCTTGTTGCCATAGCGACGAATACATAATATTGAAAAAAAAAGGTCAAAGTGCACGCACAAACAAATACTATCCAGAAATGACACGTCGTGTGGCCTGTTAACCGTTTATGTACTAGCGGTGTGTTTCTCGTGGGTTCTAGAACGATCGTTAAGACTCTCACGTCGCGATTGGTATAGAGAAATCTATGGCATAACAAAATATTACCCGATTTCAATGAAAATGATTCACTTGTGTAAAATGTTTTGTGAAATATCTGTACGTGATGGAGAAAAATGGATATCATTTTCGGATTCAACGTACAGGAATTACTGTAGACATGTAAAAATTTCAAAAAGACAGTAAACCATCGCATATAACATAGTCCGTTTTCAATGCTGTTACTGGTTGTTTTAAAACTCAAATGATTCTATAGCTGTGTATTTAGTCACTGAAATCTGTGATGTACAGTTAGCTCCGTGGTGTGATCCTTTATCACTAAGCACGGCAGTGTTTAGTATGTAGGGATGGGCCTGGAAAAAAAATGACTGACGCATATTATGCATTGCTCATTATCCAGAAGAGACCTAAGTCATTTAACTATAAAATACCGTCTTCAACATCCAGAAGAGACCCAAGCCATTTAACTATAAAATACCGTCTTCAACATCCAGAAGAGACCCAAGACATTTAACTATAAAATACCGTCTTGAACATCCAGAAGAGACCCAAGCCATTTAACTATAAAATACCGTTTTCAACATCCAGAATAGACTAAAGCCATTTAACTATAAAATACCGTCTTG
>NW_013751141.1:0-1763 GCF_000517525.1 Limulus polyphemus
CTTTTTTCACGTTTAATAATAGTAGAGGAACCTGACTGTTGTTTTTTATGATTTAATTGTTATTATTCACGTTTTATAATAGTAGAGAATCTAACTATTGTTTTTTATGTTTTAGTGGTTGTTCTTCACGTTGTATATTAGTAGATGAAACTGACTGTTGTTTTTTATGTTTTAATGGTTCTTCTTTACGTTGTATAATAGTAGAGGAACCTAACTGTTGTTTTTTATGTTTTAATGGTTCTTCTTCACGTTAGGTTTCTCTACTATTATACAACGTGAAGAAGAACCATTAAAACATAAAAAACAATAGTTAGGTTCTCTACTATTATACAACGTAAATAAAAACCAGTAAAAAATAAAAAAACAACAGTTAGGTTCCCCTAATATTGTACAACGTGAAGAAGAACCATTAAAACATAAAAAACAACAGTTAGGATCCTCTACTATCATACAAAACAATTAAAACATAAAAAACAACAGTTAGGTTCCTCTAATATTATACAACGTGAATAAGAACCACTAAAACATAAAAACCACAGCTTCTTCACGTTGTATAATAGTAGAGGAACCTAACTGTTGTTTTTTGTGTTTTAATGGTTCTTCTTCACGTTGTATGATATTAGAGGATCCTAACTGTTGTTTTTTATGTTTTAATGGTTCTTTTTCACGTTTAATAATAGTAGAGGAACCTGACTGTTGTTTTTTTTTGTTTTAATGGTTATTATTCACGTTTTATAATAGTAGAGAACCTAACTATTGTTTTTTATGTTTTAGTGGTTCTTATTCACGTTGTACAATAGTAAAGGTACCTAACCATCGTTTTTTTATATTTTACTGGTTGTTCTTCACGTTGTATAATAGTAGATGAAACTGACTGTTGTTTTTTTTATGTTTTAATGGTTCTTCTTCACGTTGTATATTATTAGAGGAATATAACAGTTGCTTGTTATGTTTTAATGGTTCTTCTTAACGTTGTATATTATTAGAGAAATTTAACAGTTGCTTGTTATGTTTTACTGGTTGTTCTTAACGTTGTATATTAGTAGATAAATTTAACTGTTGTTTTTTTATGTTTTACTGGATCTTCTTAACGTTGTATAATAGTAGATAAATTTAACTGTTGTTTTTTTATGTTTTACTGGATCTTCTTTACGTTGTATAATATTAGAGAAACCTAACTGTTGTTTTTATATTTTACTGGATGTTTTAGTGGTTCTTCTTCACCTTGTAAAATAGTAGAGGAACCTAACTGTTGTTTTTATGTTTTACTGGTTCTTCTTCACGTTGTATAATAGAAGAGGAACCTAACTGTTGTTTTACTTGGTTGTTTTAATTGGTCTTTTTCACGTTGTATAATAGTATAGGAACCTAACTGTTTTCTTTTAAGTTTTTCTGGTTGTTCTTGACGTTGTATATTAGTATAGAAACCCAAATGTTGTTTTTCTCATGTTTTACTGGTTCTTCTTCACGTTGCTTAATAGTAGAGGAACCAAATTGTTCTTTTTATGTTTTAATGGTTCTTCTTCACGTTGTATAATATTAGAGGAACTTAACTGTTGTTTTTTTATTTTTTACTGGTTCTCATTGACGTTGTATAATAGTAGAGAATCTAACTATAGTTTTTTATGTTTTAATAGTTTTTTCACGTTGTATAATAGTAAAAGAACTTAAGTTTTGTTTTTTATGTTTTAATGGTTATTCTTCACGTTTTATAATAGTAGAGGTTCTTAACTGTTGTTTTTATTTTTTACTAGTTTCTCTTC
>NW_013751142.1:0-1265 GCF_000517525.1 Limulus polyphemus
AAGGGATTAGAGTATACTAAACTTTATAGGCTACACTAACATGACGTTTAGGCGATTCATTTAACTATTATACACGATGTACGTTTCTTGTGGGTGGTGGTTAATGAAAGTGTTCCAAAACGCGACATTAATTTCTTGACGACCTATTAGTTTACATCTGAACAGTCCGAAAAAGTTTTGGAACAATTGATTTTTCCCATATGTTTAAATAATTTATAAATTGGACAGCATTCCTTTTGTTTTTACAAAATGGTTAAATGTTTTAACGAATTTCAAAGATTGGAATTTAAAATTTTGTTATGTGGTATACATCACATTGGGTTAAGTTTATAGTTTAGAGAACACTTGCAGAAGGCTGAGTGTTATTCTATGTAATCCAAAGCTTTATAACAACGTTGTGTTGTTTTTTGGTATGTACTAATGTGTAACGTAAATACGTTTGTACAAATACAATACTAGCTTTAGTGTCAAAGTAAGTGAATTAAACCTTAGACTAGTTGCTAACTTTTAGTTTTAGCGACAACATTAGGTAATAGAGTTAAATGTATTTGCTCATATTATGGTAACGTTACCACTTTCTGTTACTGTTCTATGCTAGTAGTAGTAGTGAAGGATTACCACCCAACAGTCTTCTTTGCACGATGGATGTTTCTTACCTTTACACCAATATTCCACATGATGAAGGACTACAAGCTCTAAAGTCCGTATTAGACCTTTATAAACAATCAGAATCTCAAACAGTAACTGTTCTTGCCAGCCTGGTTTTAACTCTCTACAACTTCAAATTCAATAACGAACATTACATTCAGGTTCACAGTACTGCAATGGGTACCAAAATGGCTGCCAATTATGCCAAGATTTTTATGGGTCATATTGAAAATCAGCTTTTACAACTAATCCCTGTAAAACCTCATACATGGAAACGTTACATAGACAATATATTTTTCATTTGGACAGCCGGTCTTAAATCACTTAAATAATTTATCTCAGATGCAAACTCCTTTCACAAAACAATCAAGTTTACCTGTGATTACTCACCTACTCAGATTAACTTTCTTCACGTCACTGTTTTTCTAAAAGACAGATTTTTACACATTGACTTATACAAAAACCTACAGACAGACCACAATACCTTCACTATAATAGCTGTCCCCCTTCTCATTCTAAACGAAACATTACCTACAGTTAAGCTCTTAAAACAAAGAAAATATGCTCAGGTGAAACAGACTACAGGAAGCGCATCAAGAATATTTAAAACAAAACAT
>NW_013751143.1:0-2385 GCF_000517525.1 Limulus polyphemus
TAGTATTTTAACCGAGTGTGATCCAGTATTTTAACTGAGTGTGATCCAGTATTTTAACTGAGTGTGATCCAGTATTTTAACTGAGTGTGATCCAGTATTTTAACTGAGTGTGATCCAGTATTTTAACCGGATGTAATCTAGCATTTTAATTGAGTGTAATCTATTATATATTTTTCTGCATCTTAGGTTAAACTTGTTTAATAAATTTAACAGTTTCTTTCATTCACGATCGATTGAGACTTGAAATCAGACAGAATATTGACGTAGGACAGTTAGGTACGGGAAACATCGAATTTTAATTCAATAATGATTCAAACTATCTAGCTTCGAATTTATTTGTTTCATAAGCCTTCTTAATGTAATCTACTACATGTTCCAGACGTCAAGTCATCAGCGCATTTCTTTATATGGTATCTGTTTGCAACTCAAATCTAAAGCACGGGGAGCGTGTAGTCATTGCTTTCTGTAACAATTTAAGTTGGAAAGTAACACGGACACTTCTTACTTGTTAATACGCTGCTGATAACCTGTCACCATTAATGCTACGTCGTAGATAGCATTTCCTGGTCATTATAATAACCCAACTCACGCAGACACACACACACACGTGCACCAACCAGAGATACAGTTTGGAGACGAACAGTTTTCGCGATATTGAAACAATTAAAATCTTGTAAATTAGATGGTGGACCGCTAACCGCGAGCTGTTTCAAGCAGAACACTTTCCACATACTTTTAAGTAAGTCCCTAGGAGGGGGGGGGGGGGTCGTTTACATTCCTCTTAACCGATAGCTGTTATTTACGCCACATCACCAGGGGGGCTTAAACGTTTGCGTCTGTAGATTAGCCACGTTAATATAAACTTGACAGAATGGTAACGTCATTTTAAGGCCCGAGTTTAATGTATGCACTTCTACAGCTTATAGCATCTTTCGTAACAATTTGCATAAAGTTAACAATTTCAGCCAGTTACAGGCGTTTCAATTGCCTTTCAAATGTGCTTTACCTAGCATACCCTTACGTGATTGCATGTCTTCATTGTTTGGTTATTAAATACAAGATAGTTTCCCTCGTTGTCTTAACCATCCATAAGGTTTGAGGTCTCGAAACTACTTATGTTTTAGCAAACAAACTTATTCCAATTAGCCCCCAGTGGCCCAGCGGCATATCTAAGGACTTACAACCCTAGAACCCGTGGTGGGCAGATCACAGATAGCCCATTGTGTAGCCCATTATTCCAATTAACGGCCCTGATAATTATTATTGAAAATAAAATAATATTTTGACCAATTTATAAACAGCATTAAAAGAGTGGAGAGAAGCCTAAATGTTACACATCATCTGTAGTCACAAGACTTTCTGTAGCCCTATATTTATTCACCTTGTGTTTTTTTGTGAACTTGTTTGTTTGTCCGAAACTCCTCCCACTGGACCTAGCAGGATTAGAACTTGGAAAACATGTCCTTATCTATATAGAGTAGCTTCTACCCCACCAATGGGGTACCAATGGAGACAGAAAACGCGCCCAGAAGATCACCAAAGTATGATAGCTGTCTAAGAGTGGGTTTCAGGATCGTTGAACCAGGGTGTAGCATCAGATTTTGGGTTCTGGCCTCCCTCTGGATTCCGGAGTGTCTGTCTTTCTTATATTCTTTCCTGCGTGTTTTCTAAATTGGTGGATTTTTTTGTTTAATTAGTATATGTTACTGTCAAGCACTTATCCCTATTTGTACAAGTAGTTTTCCTTGTTTTACAATCACTTATCCTTATTGGTACAACTTATTTCTTTTAAACCTTGTTAATCAATTTACTTCGGGGCTCGCGTGGCTTAATAGTTAGAGTTCTCGGTCTGTGAACCTGATGGTTCAAAGGTCGCATCCTGTTGCGAAAAATACGCTTTTCACATTTTGGAACCATAAATTTGCTATAAAAGTGACGGTCAAATCTCACTATTCTGACAAGAAAAAACAGCTCAGGAGTTGGCGGTGGGTGCTGTTGAACAGTTTCCATCTCGCTAGTCTACTGGTTAGAAAATATGTACATTTATGCACAAATAACTTTAATGAAGCTGTGAGTGGAAACTCTAAACAAACAAATTACCATGACAAATCGTATTTGAGTGTTGGAGACATTCCGGAGTGCTCCGTCTCCAGTTTATAAATCTCCTGAAGGCTCGTCATGGCCAGGTGGTTAGGGCACTCGACTCGCAATCTGCGGTTCGCGAATTCGAATCCCCGTCACACCAAACATGCTCGCCCTTTCAGCCGTGGGGGCGTTATAATGTGACGGTCAATCCCATTATTCGTTGGTAAAAGAGTAGCCCAAGAGTTGGCGGTGGGTGGTGATGACTAGCTGTCTTCCCTCTAGTCTTACACTGCTAAATTA
>NW_013751144.1:0-1220 GCF_000517525.1 Limulus polyphemus
CAACACTAGAATTCAGAATAACTTACAACAGTTATCTTTTACTGTAGCTAATAGTAGGACAGAGTTAGCTAAGTTAATACAAGCATTATATGTAGCTGCAGATAAAAAGCTAAGTTCTTACTTTTTACCACCAAGTAAGTTAGAAAGAGTACTAGACGAAATTGAAAGAAGATTACCTCCACATTTACAATTTATAATACCTACTCATAGTGACCAGATTTATATGTATTACACATGGGCTGACGTAAAGACAGCCGCATTTAAAGATACTCTACAAATGTTTATAGAGATACCATTGAAAGCGACTGACAGAATGTTTAAATTATATAAGATTATATCTTTACCGATAGCAATAAATCATTCGTTAGCTTTAACTATAGAAAATGGCAAACCATACATTGCTGTTTCGAGTGATCAACATACATATGTTGAAATGGCGGAAGAAGACATGCTAAATTGTATAGACGGAGTTTGTGACCCTAACTCAGGTGTATATTCAACACCTATAGTAACTTGTAATTATGTGATATTCACAGGAATTAAAAACAAAATATCTGAACTGTGTGAGAAACGAATAATCATCCCAAAACCATTCTATTTTTATAAAACTAGAACCCCAGGAATTTGGTTATTTAACATTAAAGACGAACTTACCTTATCAGTAGTGTGTCCAAAACCAAATGTACATCACTTTGACTATTACACTAGAGTAATTAAGTTAAACAATAGTGGTTATTTAAAACTAGCCAGAAATTGTTCAGCTTATAGTCAAGGTATAACCTTGCCTTCAAACTTTAGAAGTGAAACTAAATATATAGGAACTAAGTTAACCATAAAAATTCCAGAACTACAGGAGTTACTAACAAAAAACGAATTACAGTTGATTAAGAGTATAGATATAGAAACAGATACTAAAGGATTAAAGGATATATTAGAGAATACTGAACACTTACCCCTTAGAAAATCTGGATTAAGTCTTAAAGAATTTCAGCAGCATGTAGAACAATTACGTACTATAGCTGGTGAACAGAAGTTAGATAAATGGAGATTATCTAACTCAGTGATAATAACCTTATGCTTAGTAGTTATACTAGTGAGCATGACGTTTTATATCAAAAGAGATAAATTGGCTCTACTAAAATTAATGGCATTAGATGGGCTATGTAAAACTAGAAAAAAGAAAAGATCAAGAACGGACAATAATGAATTGTCTGAACATT
>NW_013751145.1:0-1220 GCF_000517525.1 Limulus polyphemus
AAATTCAACCCATTGATCTATGAGGACAGAACTAACTGTGTGTAAATTCAACCCATTGATCTATGAGGACAGAACTAAATCTATGTAAATTCAACCCATTGATCTATGAGGACAGAACTAAATCTATGTAAACTAGGTTGAATTATTCGGTATTTTAGCACAAGATTCGTTCTGAGAATGATAACTTGTTAGAAGAAGTGATTGATCTTAATCGCTCCACGTAGAGGAGTCATTAATGTCACATAGCTTTGCTCTAAAGTGTGTGTAAACTTGATAATTATGGATCTCAATTTTTATTTTTATTTTTCGTCAGATGCGTTTAGAGACATTTCGATTGCCTATTATATCACGCTCTAAGAATAACGTGCATTTACCGAACTTACAAATGACGTTCTTAATCTTGTAAACAGAAAAATTGAGGACGCTAGACATAGATAACTTAAAATTTTAATTTTTGATTTATTCTCTCTCTTTTCGTTTTTTGTATACATTACAGCAAGTTGTCTTGAGGCTTTTCTGTTAAACTGAGTAGAAGCTGAAAAAAATGAATAAGCTTTACTTCTCTTTCTTTTTTCAATCTCGAGACTGGTGTTTTTTCTTCTTCAGAAATTGTACACTAGCAATGAAATCTAAGTAAACAGGTTCTTATCTTTTACTCTTGTGAGCTAACTTAGATGTTTGTTTACTTCCTTAAAGGGTAGCTACTCTTTATGCTTCTTGGAAACAGAACTTTGTTACAACTTTGGAAGAAGCATATAACTTAAAAGTTACTGGTTAAGACCAACTAATCTGTGACGGTGTTAAAACAGTAGAAATTCCTCTATAAAATTCTAACTTTGTTACAACTTTAGAAGAAGCAAATAACCTAAGTACTGCTGGTTAAGAGACAACCGCTCTAAGACGTTGTTAAACCAGTAGAAATTCCTCTATAAAATTCTAACTTTGTTACAACTTTAGAAGAAGCAAATAACCTAAGTTCTACTGGTTAAGAGACAACTACTCTAAGACGGTGTTAAAACAGTAGAAATTCCTCTATAAAATTCTAACTTTGTTTAGTTATTTCCTTTATGAGTATCATAATTTGTTACATAAAATTATCCACATTAGAATCGTTTATTTATATTCTCTACGTCGATACTTTTGTTGTGTTTATTTCTATGAATGAGTTTGATTGATATTTCAAGGCAGACATTTCCAACCTGGGATACATGTACCCCCAA
>NW_013751146.1:0-1220 GCF_000517525.1 Limulus polyphemus
TATATATATATATTTCACAGTTACATTAGTCCATGCGATGTCGCCCACTGTCACTTAATATATTATACAAAAATAAAAAAGGTCTTACTTACTTGTGGAATGCAACACCTTCCGCCTTCGACTCTTGGTTACGGTATGTGTAACAGTTAATATCATAGCACTGTGTTCCCTTCGTTCTTTCGAGTCTTGACTGAAACGCATAACTGTCACTCTCAGCCATTTTACATTGTCTGCTAGTTTGAACTTCAACACATAGCAATGGCTGCCACATGCCTCTCAATGATAAAGCGTAGTAACTGGCCAATCTAGTGTTATTTATATCTATGAATATATGCTATATTATTACATAAACAGCTTCCTAACAATACCCTGTTAGGCGCCAACAGAAAGAAAAAATAAAATATTGCTAAATTTCCTGACAATAATACACTGTTATTTTAAGAAGAGAAAATTTACTATATAATTTAAATAAAAGTTCCAATTTAGAAAACATATAGCGTGACACCTGTGTTTTGACATAAGTGGGTTTTAGTTCACCAATAATTAACGTTTCTTTTATTTTTCTTCCATTAATGTTGTTCTCATTATACAATATTTCAAAATTGCTAATATTGATTAAACGTAGATTCGTTGTGCCGTGTTCTTAAATTTGTAATGGGGGATTGTTATGTTCTTTGATCCTAATGTTTATGTTACTTAACGTTTCGCCTTCATAAGTGCTATCGCGTCTATCCGTTGTTGAAGTTGTCAGAATATACCTTCCTTAGATGATCCTTGATTTTAGTACTCGGTTTTGAACACAAATAACCTGACTGTTTAGACTGTATTTTTTATACTTGTTTACAAATGTTTATGACGTTTTTGGTCACAAGGTAACCGAAGAAAAGAAAGGTAACACACCCTAAACGGCAGGGTTTGTTTCTTTGTAGTTAAGCACAAAGCTACACAATGGTTTATCTATGCTCTGCCCACCACGGGTATCGAAACCCGGTTTCTAGCGTTATAAGTCCACTGACATACTGCTGTGCCACTCAGACACATTATTAGGTGTCTTACCGTACCATGGCTATGTAACATAAAAAATCATAAACATTTGGAAACAAGTAACAAGAAATTACAATCTAAACAGTAGGGTAATTTTTATTCAAAACTGAGTACTAAAATCAAAGATCATCTATTCTGACAACGTCAATGACGGAAGTATCTACAAGTAGCAATGC
>NW_013751147.1:0-1220 GCF_000517525.1 Limulus polyphemus
CATTCTTCATTCCATAAATCTGAATTCTCATAAATTACTAAAAAAATATAGTTTTCAGAAAAGCTTTGAACGCTGGACGTATTCGATCGGAGAACGTTTGAAATTAATTGAGAGAGACATTTTAACATTTAGAAAAATTATTCTATTATAATATTCTTATTAGTAACGTGATTTGTACCAGTTGTTAATGCTGAGTTTCATAACCCTTTATGTTTTACTGTGATGTATCTAACATCTGCTTTTCATGTTTCGGCAGCTTTCGCATTTTATATTATCCAACTTAATACTATTTGAATCGTATTTAAGCTCGTGTTGAGTTACAGCTATTTGCTTTACTTAGCCATACATAAGTACAAATCATGTACCATGTGATGCAGAAATTGAATTATAATTGTACGTTGACTGTAAATTATCAACAGACAACCGAAAAAAAATAAAGATGTAGTAATGATTAATTTGAAAAAAGAAATCCATAGAACTTATAATCAGGAATCAGTATTTATCTAATTATCAATAATATTAGATTGATGCGTAAGAACTCTTGCATAATCTTTCTATTGTATGAATAATGTAAATGCATTTGTGGAAGACGTTTTTTTATAACGGAAGCTATGAAATTAAAATGATCTTTTAGAGAATGTTTATTTTGAACGTAAAGGAATAAATCGTTTAAAATAATTGTACCACATTTTGTTATTGGCATCTATACCTAAAGTATCAATTAACACATTGTATTTTATCTCCTATTTGTCGCTCAATAATTATCCAATGCAGGTAGACATCTCAGTTTCCTTTGATTACAATATATTGCCCTCGACACGTTGCACCCATCTTGCCTGATGGATAGGCCTCTAATTGTTTCATAGATTTAATAGTCGTCTGGAAAGATTTCATCACTTTTCGTATATACCTCGGCCATGAAGAACTTTGATTAAACAAAATTAATGTTTTTTATATACTATTAGTCTTGACTATAGTATGATTTTAATTTGAACACATAAATCGTCCTTTGATATCGTCATCCTGGATTTTTTAATATGTTTGTGTCAGCTCGTTAGCGTACGTACCGTGAGTGCAAAAGGATACAGCTGACAAAACACACAGTTATTTCATTCTGAGTCGGGAAACAATATTTTACATGCCCAAACTATATATATATATAGATCTCTTCCTTATTTATACACAAATATACTTAACTTTTTCTACATTTTACATTATTT
>NW_013751148.1:0-1220 GCF_000517525.1 Limulus polyphemus
TGTAACAAATTAATGTCAGAGAGTGGGACAGAAAAAAAAAAAGAAAAAAGATGGAAACGAGAAATGGCAAATCAAACTACGACTTAGCAGATTTAATGGCAGCAATACAAGAACAGCAAAAAGAAACAAGAAGAACGAGAAAATAAACAAGAAAAGAGACTACAGCAGTGGTTGCAGGAGAAAAAAAAGAAACAAGAAGAGATATTAAAGCAGTGGTTGGAGGAGAAAGAAAAGAAACAAGAAGAGAGACAACAGCAGTGGCAAGAAAACATACAACAGTGGCAGCTCGAAGAGCAAAATAAACAAGAGAGATTACAACAGTTGTTGGAGAAAAAGAAAGGAAACAAGAAGAACAAGAAAATAAACAAGAAGAGGGACTACAGAAGTGGTTGGAGGAGAAAGAAAATACACAAGAAGAGAGACTGCAGCAGTGGCAAGAAAACCAGTGGCAACTGGAACAAGAAAGGAAACAAGAAGAACGAGAAAAGAAACAGGAAGGAGGTCTCCAACAATTGCGGGAGCAGCAACTACAGGAAAGTCAGCAACAGTGGCAAAAAAAATACAAATGGAAAAGATTAATAAATTTCAATGTGAATTAAATACATTAAAGGACGATTTACTGTCTTTTACACAGGGAGGATATATTAGCCATGGACCTAATCAGCCCCAGACAACAGGAAGCCCCTTCCAGACCCTGCAGTTAAACCCTAATGCAGACATCTTCCCTCCTACCAGAAGTCACATTCCAGACATGAGTGTCAGCAATAGGGGGTGATCTAGTACAAAGACAGCCACAGGAATTCGATGGAGAGGCACCATGGGAAGCATATAGAGCACAATTTGAGCTCCTGGCAGAAATTAATGTATGGACAGAGGAGCAGAAGGTAGTGTACCTGGCAACGAGCCTGAAGGGACAACCACTGGAAATACTTGGACAGTTGTCAGCAGACGAGAGGCACAACTATAAAGCACTGGTAGCGGCTCTAAAACACAGGTACGAAACCCAAAATCAGTCTGAAGTCTACAGGGCTAGGTTTAGGACGAGTGTCCGTGCTAAAGGGGAGAGCCTGCAAGAGCTGGCACAGGACTTGGAAAGTATGGCACACAAGGCCTACCCAACTGCACCACCCAATGTCCTCACACTGTTACTGAGGGATCAGTTTGTAGACGCCTTGGACAGTCCACAACTGAAGATTCAAGTGAAGAAAGCTCAATGCTGG
>NW_013751149.1:0-1220 GCF_000517525.1 Limulus polyphemus
CTCCCGCAAGCTCTTGGATTATGCTTGTCTAACCGAATAGCAGGATTTGACTGTTACTCTTCAAGGGCACCCATAGCTCCAAAGTGCGTAATGCGGAGCGGGTTTTGAGGCTAACGGGCCTCAAACTAGGGAATCCTCGAATTCACAGTTAAACCGTCATTTTTATTTCACATAGAATTATCCGTATATTTTCTAAAAACAAATGAAAAATGTCAGAGTCAGATTTGAAATACATAATATAATAAAATAATTTAATACACGTATTCAAGTCTATAAACCTTTCTGGTGTATATTATTACCTTGAAAACAGACTGTTGCAAAGTCCGGGCAGCTATAAATAACTTTCTGAAAGTCCAATCAACACGTCTTTAAGTTCAAGGCGTATTAGTTGGAGTTGCAGAAAGGTTTAGATATATTAACTGCCAGTGGGTCCACATATTGCATCATAGTGACTAATTTTATTTTATGCTTTTGATTGTTATTATATCCAGTGTAAAGAATTGACCAAATTGGGTAAAATCACTTGTTTTTATATAAAATATATAGATGACCACAACAGTATATAGTGAGATCAACTGCAATATTAATAGAATATTGTTAACATTTCTTTGCACATGTGTGTGTGTGTGTGTGTGATTTATAGCAGTTTTCCAAAGTGGGAGCCGCGGCCTCCCTGGGGGCCCGCCAAAAATAAAGATGCTGAGAATCAGTTTTAATTCTAAATAAACAATAAGCCGATAAAAAATATGTTGAATTAATTAAATGATACAGTATGTGGAAAGGAGATGTCATTGTTTTCACTACGTCATTGTTTTTCAATCACCATGCTATAGTTACAGGTTGGTGGGGTGGGGGGCTCAAACTTCTTTATTTACATCAAGGGAGCCTCAGAGTTTGAGAACCAGTGATTTATAAGACTAGGAGCCGTGTAACCAACAAAGTCATAAACTCAAAAGCAGTTTGGTGCATAAATAGTTTTAGGGTTGAAAGTATAACTACTGACTCAGGTTCGGGATCCGCATTATTTGAAGTATTTCTGTCTGTAATGTTTATTTTCTTGGTTTTCGTGTTTGTAAACTTAACGGTAGTGCCAATGTATTTATATATCTTTCATGAATTGATCCACACCGGTAAGCATTTAGGTCTGGGATGAGTGCTATTCCGCAAGACGTGGGAAGAAAAACGATACTCTTAGTTTGTAATAAAGAATATACTGAGAC
>NW_013751150.1:0-1168 GCF_000517525.1 Limulus polyphemus
ATAGAGTGGATTTAGTTTTAAACTGAAGTTAGTGATAAAGTAGTTGTATAGTTATCTCGACTGAATGAAGAAGAAAGATGAACAATTTGGTGGGTTGGTATCTTAGCGATGGTTTCTTACCTTAATTTTGTACTTGTTGGTAGAGAAACAAATGAAAGTGAGTGGCAATCATTTTTTAAAGTAAAGCTCTCTTTCATTGTTGATTTCTTAGTGTACATATTTGTATTATGCCCACTGAGTACCTTGGTCATCCCTACATATACACATCGTGGTCACAAGTAAATAGACACCACATTTTCAGAAAAAAATCTTCCTTTCGCTTCATGGAGTTCGTTGATCCTTTGGGGCATCGTGAGAATCATCTCGTCAATTTTAGATTGTGGGATTTTCGCCCACTCTTGCTTTCAAACTTGGAGTAGATCGCTCTTCGAAGTTGGTTTTTTGGTTGTTTCTTTACTTGCCCAGTCGAGTATGGCCCAAAGGTTTTCGATGGGGTTCATATCAGGAGATTTTCTTCCTGCCATTTTTGGATGTTTCTAGCAGTATGACACGGTGCTCCATCTTCCTGGAACAACGTTGTGTTCTTGTCCACGAAACCCGAGGAATAAAGTAGCAAGAGTCTTTCCTACAATATTTCGACGTATTTCGCAAAATTTATGTTGCCAACACACTCCACTAAGCTCGACTTTTCACCAACCCAAACAGCTCCCCAAACCATCACGCTGAAACCACCATGCTTCACAGTTGGCTGCAATCTGTTGCGCCAAAACTCTTGGTGAGGCATTCTCCAGACCCATATCCTTCCACTGTCCGAAAATTGAGCGAATATTGATTCTTCTGAGAACAATACGGTCTTCCAAAAGTCCAGAGGCTTGGTCATCATGTCACTTGCCCACTTCGTTCGTTTGACTATGTTGGCAGGTATTAATAAGGGCTTCCGTCTAGCTGCTCTGCAACGATAATCCAATCTGTGGAGAATCCGTTGAACAGATTTCGGGCTCATTTCACCAACTTTGGCCACTTCTGCAGTCGTCAATCTGGGATCCATTTCGATGCTCCTATTGACAGCCCTTTTTGTCCTCTCCGATGAACCAGGATGACCCAGACGCTGCTCAGTTGTTTCCTTGCCGTGTTTCCTAAACTCCACGATGATTCTGTCGAAATCAGG
>NW_013751151.1:0-1218 GCF_000517525.1 Limulus polyphemus
TTTTAGAATCATATACACAAAACTAAAACCAGTCAACAGGTTTGACTGATCCAAGTCATTGTTCATCAGGTCAGTTGAAACGTGTCGACTGTTTTTAGTTTGCCCTCTGTGGTTCAGCAGTAAGTCTGTGGACTTATGCCCTATAAACCGGGTTTCGATACCCGTGGTGAGCATAGTACAGGTAGCCCATTGTGTAACTTTGTATTTAAATACAAACAAAAATTGTTAGTTTTGTTTATTGATTTCAGTTTGATTTGAAATATATTCATTAGTGCTTAGCAATGTTGTTTTATTGACACATACAAGTTCTTCCACATAATTAATATGTATTTATCTTTTGTATTCAAAGTAATGCGCTATTCTGGTTCAGTTTTGGAAAGGCTTAGAGTTCGGACATCAAAACTGCTTATTTAGCAGAAATGGTCCGATCTGTTTTTGCTATGCTGTGTAGGAACAATAATAACAGTCAAACGGTAGGTATATAGTAAATAGGCTGCAGTTAACGTTATATTTATACGTTATATATGTATAAATACGTTATATTTTTTGGTACTAAACAATATTGACATGTTCCCTGTGTATAAAAGTACCTTTATTCAAGTTTTAAACGCCTGCAGTAACTTAAATAAAACTGTTTAAAAAGTCAATTAAGTTCACCTTTAAGTGGTTTAATGCGTCCTACGTCTATATAAGTATAATAGTACTGTCTGTTGTCTGTGCATGTAACTACTTCGCAGAGTGTGGATGGATCTTCACCAAAATTGGTATGGAGATTCATTAGGTCCATACGGGGGTACATACAAATTTTCAGTTTTGCATTTTGCGGTTTTTATGGGCGTTTTTGACCACTACTTCGCCCCCTGTAGGTAGATCTTCACCAAATTTGGTGTGGAGGTTCATTGAGTCCATGAAGAGACACTTACAAATTTTCAGTTTTGCATTTTGGCGTTTTTGTACTACTACTTCGCCCCTGTTGATGGACCTTCACTAGATTTTGCATTAAGGTTTGTTGGGTTGATGCGGAGATACATACAAACTCACGGTTTCACATTTTCTGTTTTGCAGTTTTGGGCGTTTTTTACAATTACATATAATGGAAGCAATTTTTCATGTCCTAAGATAACCTTTCATTTATCATGAATTTACATAACTTCCGTCCAGGAGACGAGAACTCCAGCTAGTTTTAAATAGCTAAGGTTATTTTAGTTGTAATGTTCA
>NW_013751152.1:0-2015 GCF_000517525.1 Limulus polyphemus
TTGACCGTCACATTATAACGCCCATACGGCTGAAAAGGCGAACATGTTTGGTGGGACGGGGATTTGAACCCGCAACCCGCAGAATGCGAGTCGAGCTCCCTAGCCATCTGGCTATGCAGGGCCAGATTACGCAAACTACGTTTTATTTTATTTTTATAACAAAACAAACTTAAGTGACGAACTAATGGGACAACCCCCTTCCTCGTTCATAAGCTGAATCCAAATCAATATTAGTAAAGCCTTCTTAATTCTATTAATAACGATTCTTCGTGTACTTTTTATCCCTTCTTTTTTTTATTAAGGTTACTTTATACTGAAACGAGTAAGTAACGTTTCTTTTGCAACCGTTACTGTTTTTACTTGAAACCCGCAACAAAGGTTATTTTGTTACCGTAATGAGTTATACTGGTCTGGCTAAACTCAGCTTCTCATACAAATAAAGAACTATTTTATTTATACTGTTGATTTAATTTGTCAGAATTAAATATTCTTAAAAATTGTATAACGTAAACTTGAGCGATTTAGGCAGTTATTGAAACTAATAAAAAAAACTTACCATAAAAACCAGTAAAATTTAGTTGTTTTTTATGTTCTCCTTCTTTAGTGTCGTCTTTTTACCTTTATTTAAATATCGAATTTCTTTGAAGAGCTAACAGAAGTTATCACTTGTAGTCTTTCTACAAGTTCTCCAGAGCTATAATTAATAAAACGCTTCAGTAGGATGCCGTTTGCTGACTTTGATGTCCTTTATAGAAAGCCTTTGTTCTGTATAATTGCATGAAATATTATAAGAACGTCATCGAAATTTACCGCAAACCCCAATTGGATAGCTGACATTCTTCTGTGGCGTTAAGACTTTCACTTTATAAGTTAAAACATTCTCTCATAAGCGTGTGTGTGTGTGTAAATCTTTCGATGGTCACTCCTATGTAGTCTATCGGACAGAAAGGGTTTTATAATGACGACTCAGCCTGGATACTATGAACGTTCGACTGCTGTTCTTAAACTGAAACACGTTTCGACTTTCGATTTTTGGCTTTGAAATTGAAACGTCCTTGTGTCAAAAGACAATGTATAAGAACCGAGCGTGGCCTAGAGTTTAGCGTTCCAGATCTTTGAATTCGCGAATTCTTCGGTTCGCATCTCGTTAGCACAAAAACTCGCACGACATTTTATGGCCGTGGAAGCGTAATAATAGCGACGGCCAAATCCCACTATACCGGTCAGCCAAGAGTAGCTCAAAAGTTGGCGGTGTTGACTAGCTGCCTTCCCTCTAGTCTATTAATCAAAATGAATAAAAAACAACAACATCTAGATTCTTTGTTCAAGTTTATATCTCGAAAAGGCAAATAACTCTGAAAGAAAGTACTGTAGAAAATCTGGGTTTTGGGACAGCTGGTTTGACTTCCATAACTGCTCACGCTTTCAGAAATAATATTATAAAACCAGACCGTCAAAAAGCACAAAATTACTGTCAAGTTAAAACAATAGCTTTTTCCAGGATAATTTCACCATAAGAAAGTAACATCTGGCCTACTTACTTCGTGGCAATCGACAGTCTTACATTTAGGTGGAATGAGAATTTCTTCTGGAATACTCCCTTTTCTCTGTTGTTTTTCTCCCCACTGAAAAACAAAAATGCAGAATTTCAACGATAGTGTAATAAATTTTGAAACGACTTCAATCAAGTACCTCAGACATATAAGTGTACTTCAAACCTTATTGTATACATGATACTGAAAATATGCAACTGATAAATCTGTAGTGAATATTACAAAACATACGTTGAGAAGCCTTTTAAAATCGTAAGTGCCTAATCTGTGATGAATGCTAGAAAAATGCGCGTCGATAAATCTGTTCAGGTATATAAAAATACATTTTGAGTGTGGTAAACAGCCACTTCTCATTATATAAATCGGTGTTAGTGATTTTGCAATAACGAAGATACGTAGTTAGATTAACAAACAGCACATGAAGATACGTGGTTAGATTAACAAACAGCACATGAAGGTACG
>NW_013751153.1:0-3252 GCF_000517525.1 Limulus polyphemus
GTGGCTATTGTTCGGAATGAACAATACTAAGAAGGGGGCAGTGTTGCGTCAGCGAGGTCACGTGACTAGTATCACGCCACCTGTTTTCTAGAAATATCCTGTTCCTTTGTGAATGCCCTAGCATTTACTATATATGGGGGTAGCCTGGTATATATAAGATGGTCACAACGTGACAGAACAACAGTGTAGTGAGTAATTGAACTGTAGTCAGAGTATTGTTGAAGTTGAGCACGTTCGTTGTTATAGCGCGACTGTTGAAATTAAGTGTATCGTAAAGTTGTATTCGGAAAGAATAAACCAGTTTTATTTAAGAAATGTCTTGTGTCGCTAAAGTTTTGTCGGAACGAATTTACGGAAAATTAAGTAACGACTGGAGGCGTAACAATACGTTTCGTGGTAAAGTAGTTTACCAACGTAGACTGAAGTCTTTACCACATAACGTATATTTTTAATAGATTTAATTAAAGAAGTAGTTTATCAACCTAGAGAGAAGTCTTTACCATATAACGTAAACTCTGTTCTCGTGGATTATAAATTTGAATGTTAGTAGCAAGTTTCAAGCAAATGATAACTCACTATATAAATGGTTAGAGTACATTCCATTTTATATATAGTTTTATTTATGACTTCTTGAAATATACAATTTACAGAGGGTGTGAAACGAAAAAAGTCTAAATAATTATTATTTTTACAATACTTTACTAACTGCTCTTGACAGGAACACAATAGAACATCAGTGACTTCTTATGAATGTTTATATTTGAAATATTCATAAAGTTTATAACATTTTACCAGCTGGTCTTTAGAGGTATATAATAGAACATCAGTGACTTGTTATGATGATTGATATTCTAAATATTACTTAATTATGTAGTAGTTTACCAGCTGGTCTTGACAGGTATATAATAGAACATCAATGACTTCTTATGATATTTAGAATATCAATCTTCATAAGAAGTCACTGATGTTCTATTATATACCTGTCAAGACCAGTTGGTAAACTACTACATAAGTAATATTTAGAATATCAATCATCATAAGAAGTCACTGATGTTCTATTATATACCTGTCAAGACCAGCTGGTAAACTATTACATGAGAAATATTTAGAATATCAATCTTCATAAGAAGTCAATGATGTTCTATTATATACCTGTCAAGACCAGCTGGTAAACTACTACATAATTAAGTAATATTTAGAATATCAATCCTGATGTTCTATTATATACCTGTCAAGACCAGCTGGTAAACTACTACATAATTAAGTAATGCAGAACAAAGTCCTAGCTTAACCATCCTTTGAGAGAACATTAACAGATAGTAGGCTAGAAGCTACCAAGCTTGTACAAATATTCTACTACTGCTTGTACACATCAGAAAGACTAATGTAAATATATTGACAAGTAATTATTATTATCATCGTGTTTTCTACACGAGTAATGGAAAAAAAAAACTTGTATCAGCTCTCTAGATCAATAAGTCAGTACTAACATGCTTATCATTTCCTACACTCTAACACCCAAACAGATCAATTTGTCACTGTCAACATGATTAAAGTTATTTTATTTTTATGTGTACATATATATATTTTAGGAACTGAATTTAATTTAAAGAATTTAACTGATATCCCAATTAAAAGTTGTTTATAAAATATGTGACACTAATAAAGGATGTGGAGTCCAGTTCTGTATATAGATATACATTGATTAAAAAATTATTTGGTGGTTTCTGAATGTAGTAGTTCTTTTGATGGCTTTTCTATAACATTTTTTGACAAGTTTAGCAGTTGATAAATAGGAAACAGTTTTAATGATAGTCATTAATTATTGATATAACCTTCAAAATGTAATGAAAGATAGTTTGGTGTATTCAGTACTTATCTGTTGAAAAGGGTTTGAACTAGTACATTAGATTTATGCTTTACTATGTAATGAACACCATGTTCATTGTATACCGTGTCATTTGAATCTAGTGTTATAAATTATTGATTATTAACTCAATCCTCTCTCTACAAATCATTTATGGCAACTAGGAGTCGGGTTTTTCTAGTTTCAGAATTATAAAAACTAATGTGTGTTCATGCAATATTTCAAAATTATGTTCAGCTTTCAGAAAAATATTTATTACTTTATTTTTATTGTGGTTTCAATATTTTCCTATCAGAATATTTAACTTGTGTATTATTTTTTTATTGTTTGCTTCAGTGATATCTATGTAAAATAAAATGTGTATTGTTTTCTTTGTGAAGATCTTCCTCTATATTTGTGTTTCACTGAAAATATCAACATTGACTCAGTAAATTACGCTTAAAATAATTTTATACAATCTCAAAAGTTAACTACTCAAAAATCTCTAAATATTATATTAACTATGAGTAAAAAATTCACAATTTTGTGGTTTATGGTTAACCTAACAATCACACAGTTTCTTTAAACACCATTTGTCAAGTCAGTTTCCATTCAAAATTCGTGCTTAATATCATTAGTCACTAAAGTCCTAGCTTAACCATCCTTTGAGAGGAACATTAAGTTCTGTTAAGGTTTGGTTTCTTTGTTAATGTTCTCTCAAAGCATGGTTAAGCTAAGACTTTGTTTTGTTAAGGTTTGGTTTCTTTGTTAATGTTCCTTCAAAGCATGGTTAACCTAGGACTTTGTTATATTGTATGTTATGACCTTATAGGTTTTGTATCTCTCTTTATTGGTGATTTGCTGGTTTTCCTGAATTGTTTTTCACTCACTGTCCAAAATGTTTGCCTATTTCTCTACAAATTATTTTTTGATTTTTTTCAAGATTATAAATCATATGTCATTTCTAAGTTCTCTCTGGTAGGGTTACTCATTTTTGATACTTTTAAAGAGATTTTTTCATACAACTTCATGCTCATAAAGGTATGTGGATATTACTTGTACTATATGACTTAACGGATAAAACTTTCTGGTACAAACTCTACGCTCTCACTAAACACTGCACCCGAGAAACAGTATAATTCAGAATTACTACACACTAACACATAGTCCCATTAAACAACCAGTGGAAACAATACTTATCATGTTATATCACACATTCCATACCAAAGTCAATCACTAGCATTTAGGGAAGCATTCATCATGAAAGTATGGCTACCTTCTAACACTGCATGTCATACCATAGCCTGTTTACTCCAACAATAACCCACACTCCACTAATACCAACAGCCTGTTTACTCCAACAATAACCCACACTCCACTAATACTAACAGCCTGTTTACTCCAAC
>NW_013751154.1:0-1222 GCF_000517525.1 Limulus polyphemus
AGTAAAACGTAAAATTCAGCTAGTTAAAACCGAAATACGTCCAAAATTTGGATAAAAGATTTATATACAATTAAAAACACCAATATTACGTAAAAAATAAAAAATACAATCTAGTCTGACCGTGTCACCAACGCCAATGACACTGTCCAACGTCAGGGGTAAACTCTTACAAATTACGTGTCTAAAATGGTGCCGCCGCTCAAGGTCGTAACGACGGCATGACAGTAAAATGTGGGCTATTGTAACTTGAGTGTCACAATGGCTACACATCGGTGGGTCAATACCTGATAAAAGAAAACGATGGGTTAAAACTGTAACCAATGCGTAGCCTTGCCAGGCCTACCAGATGGACTTAGCTGTGGTGTCAGTGAGCTCGTTCCCGTGAATACCGACGTGGCCAGGGATCCAGAAAAACTGAATGGAAACAGAAGATAGAGAAAAGTGGTCCAGTCGGTGTTGAATATCGATGAGAACAGGGTGAGGACTTACGTTAAGCGATTACAGGGCCAGTAGAGAGCTAAGAGAATCAGTGTAGATAGTACAATTACTGCAGTGCATGGCTTCTACATGATCCAGGGCAAGAGAAATAGCATACAACTCGGCAGTGAACACAGAAACTGTACAGAGGATCCTGCGAGCAACTACTGAGCCACAGCACACCATGGCAGAACCTACAGAGTCAACCGATTTCGAACTATCTGTGTAAATAGGAAGAGAAGAATGGCTTGAAAGATGTTCAACAAAAAGAAGATGGTACTTCCAATTGGGAGTATCTGCCTTCCTCAGATGACTCAAGGAAAGGTCACAAGAAGGGATGGTAATAAGCCATGGTGGAATGGGCTGATCATTGGGGACAGCAATTTCATCCAATGCCAGACCCAATTCAACCAGTTGTGCCTGGATACGAAGGCCAAAGGAAGGAATAGCAGACCATCTGTTCCGAAAGAGCATGGCATGCCAAGGAAGAAAGACACAATCCCAGGTGGGATGCCGTGGTAAGGATCGAAGCTTGGTAGCATATTGAAAAGAAAGTTGCAAATGACAGAGGTGAAGAGGAGGTTCGTGGGACTCAGTGTACAAACTCTGGACTGGGGAAGTGCAAAAAGCCCCAGTGCAGAGCCGAAGCCCCAGATGGTGAATGGGGTCCAGCACCTTCAAAGCCAAGGTCCTGGCAGAACCACAGACCCATATTCCAGTTTGGATCGAATCAGGGCACGATAGA
>NW_013751155.1:0-1220 GCF_000517525.1 Limulus polyphemus
AGGTGACGTTGTGTTCCTAATCTTTGTTTATAAAATTATTATAACAGGTGACGTTGTGTTCCATGTCTTTGTTTATAAAATTATTATAACAGGTGATATTGTATTCCAAGTCTTTGTTTATAAAATTATTATAACAGGTGATATTGTTTTCAAAGTCTTTGTTTATAAAATTATTATAACAGGTGACGTTGTGTTCCAAGTTTTTGTTTATAAAACTATTATACCAGGTGACGTTGTATTTCCAATTTTTTTTTTATAAAATTATTATACTCGGTGATGTTGTATTCCAAGTCTTTGTTTATAAAATTATTATAACAGGTAACGTTGTGTTCCAAATCTTTCTTTATAAAATTAATAAATTAAGTAACGTTGTGCTCCAAGTCTTTGTTTATAAAATTATTATACCAGGTGTCGTTGTGTTCCAAATGACGTGTTCTTGTTTATAAAATTTTTATACGAGGTAACGTTCTGTTCTAAGTCTTTGTTTATAAAATTATTGTACCAGGTAACGTTGTGTTCCATGTTTTTGTTTATAAAATTATTATACCAGGTGACATTGTGTTCCAAGTCTTTGTTGATAAAATTATTATAACAGGTGACGTTGTGTTCCAAGTCTTTGTTTTTCAAATTATTATAACAGGTGACGTTGTGTTCCAAGTCTTTTTTTATAAAATTATTATACCTGGTGACATTGTGTTCCAAGTGTTTGTTTATCAAATTATCATAACACTTGACGTTGTGTTCCACGTCTTTCTTTATGAAATTCTTATACCAGGTATCGTTGTGTTCTAAGTCTTTGTTCATAAAGTTATTATAACAGGTGACTTTGTGTTCCAAGTCTTTGTTTATGAAATTATTATAACAGGTGACGTTGTGTTCCAAGTCTTTGTTTATTAAATTATTATACCAGGTGACGTTGTATTCCAAGTTTTTGTTTATAAAATTATTATACCATGTGACGTTGTGTTCCATGTGTTTGTTTATCAAATTATTCTAACACTTGACGTTGTGTTACAAGTCTTTTTTTATAAAATTATTATAACAGGTGACGTTGTGTTCCAAGTATTAATTTATAAAATTATTATACTAGGTAACGTTGTGTTCCAAGTCTTTCTTTATAAAACTATTATAACAGGTGACGTAGTGTTCCAAGTCTTTGTATATAAAATTATTATAACAGGTGACGTTAAGTTCCAAGTCTTTTTTTATAAAATTATTAT
>NW_013751156.1:0-1214 GCF_000517525.1 Limulus polyphemus
TTACTTACAAGTTAATCGATCCTTTCAGTTATATTACAGTTTATGATGATTTGTTTAATGTCAAGGAAAACAATTTAAAGGTTAAAATATACTGTTGTTTGAACTGACAAGTCAAAATGTATAAGTTTCCATGTCTGTCAGAAATCCATTAACGTTACGTCTTTGTTGTTGTTGTTTCGGAGTTAAGCACAAAGCTACTCAATGGGCTATCTGTGCTCTGCCCACCGAGGGTATCGAAACCCGGTTTCTAGCGTTGTAAGTCCGCAGACATACCGCTGTGCCACGTGGGGGGGGGGGGCGTTACGTCTTTAGTAGAGTAGCCTGGTGGTTATGGCGCTCGACTTCTAACCTGCGAATCGTGGGATCGAAACCAATCGCCGAACATGCTCGTCCTTTCATCCGTGAGGACGTTATAGTATGATCGTCAATCCCACTATTCGTTGATAAAATAGTAGTCTAAGAGTCTGCAGCGGGAGTAATGTTGACTAGTTGTTTTTCCTTCAGTCTATCATTTCAAAATTATGGACGACTGGCGCAGATAGCTCTCGAGTAGCTTTTCTTGAAAAGTCTACAAACAAAGCTTTACTCTAGACCTAACTTGAAAGCACTGGTTTAACAGCACATAGGGTAACGTCTTTACAAATCATAGGGGGGCACAAGGGGCACGTGCCATCCCACTTTGATTTAGCAAAAAAGCTTTTTTTCGCCTTGCTCCACTCGCCAGTTCTTCCTTACCCTTGCCCCTCCCCTTATTTTTAAAGTTAGGCCTCCAGTAAAATTACGGTAATACATATAAGTCTTTTACTCAAAAAAAAAAAACTTTATGTAAATCGATTATAATTGTTACTTCTTTTTCCTAAAAAAATGAACTACTTTAAAGGTGACAAACTAGCTTCTGTACAATCCAGAAAACGTGAAATTAAAGAGAAGGTACCATTCCGTTGTCTGTGGTTTTGAGGCTGAGGTACCGACAGGATAAACTTAAAAAACAAGAAAGAATTCTCAACAGCCGCGGCACTTGAAATTCTTTTAGGTAGGATTAAAGTAAATTAGTCTACGAGACCTTTTTCTTCCTTTTTATTAGCTATATTTTTGTGCGCCAGCAATACCAAGCGTGTATACCTGATTCGATTTTATTACTCATTAGGATCTCTACCAGCCTACCCTCAAATTGAATTTTTTTTAGGTAGGATTAGAGTAAATTAATCTATGAG
>NW_013751157.1:0-1219 GCF_000517525.1 Limulus polyphemus
CCGATTTGTTTGGAAGTATCAGCCTTTCAGCAAGTTCATTTGTGCGGAGAACAGAAGAACTTGGAGAGAACATGGTGTTACAGATACGCGAGAAAGCTAGGAACTTCTTGTGGTATTCTCTGGTGCTGGATGAATCTACTGATCTCTCGAGTACGTCACCACTTCTCGTGTTCATTCGTGGTGTTAATTTGGACTTTCAGATCACAGAAAAGTTGGCATCCGTTTGCAGCATACACGGAACAACAACTGGAGAAGACATTTTCATTGAACTGTAGAAAACTTTGCAAGGCTATAACCTTCAGTGGAATCAGCTTCAATTTGTTACAGTTGATGGAGTAAAAACCATGGCTAGAGCGAGGAAGGGTCTAGTGGGGCAGATACGAACTAAGTTGGAAGATCTTCAACTCCCGGGCGCTCTGTTTATACACTGCATTATACATCAACAAGCACTCTGTGGGAAAGACTTAGATATTTCTTGCATACTGAAACCAGTTGTTTCTGCGGTGAACTTCATTCGGGGTCATGCACTTAATCACCACCAGTTCCAGGCTTTTCTTGAAGAAATTGATTCTGAATTCTGTGACTTGCCTTATCACACAGCAGTGAGGTGGCTCAGCTGCGGTAAAGTCCTGTTTCGTTTTTATAAGCTCCGAAGAGAAATAGATAATTTTCTCACCGAAGAGGATAGAGCTGATCCACTTCTGTCAGATCCTACCTGGCTGTCAAAGTTGTCATTTTTGGTTGACATCACATCCCACATGAATGAATTGAATTTGAAACGTCAGGGACAGGATAACCTTATTTGTGATCTCTACAGAAACATCAAAGGATTTCGGAGAAAGCTATTATTGTTTGAAGCACAACTGGAAGGAGGAAACACATTTTCAGTGTTTCAAAGAGTTTCGCGCTGGAATCGCAGAAGATGTCAACTTCGAGTTTCTGAAGAAGATTATTAGTGACTTAAATAAGCATTTTTTTGGAGAGATTTTCAGATCTTGACAGAATTGAGAGTGATATTCTTTTGTTCCAGAATCCGTTTGATTGTAATCTTGATGACGTGCCAGTCGAACTCATTGCCAGTTGGAGCTCATTGATTTGAAAGCAAATGACTTGTTGAAAGAGAAGCACAAAGAAGGAAAACTTGTTGAATTTTATCGCTGCTTACCTGATGATGAGTTTTCAAAGTTGAAGAAATTTGCCTCTGGTCTGGCATCAGTGT
>NW_013751158.1:0-2156 GCF_000517525.1 Limulus polyphemus
GGTACTACTGATAACATATTAGTACTAACATACAGATATATTTATATATCAAAGTTTAGATTTGAGGTATAAATATACACACAAAAGTTTAGATTTGGGGTATACATATACACACAAAAGTTTAGATTTTGAGGTATACATATACACAACAAAGATTAGATTTGAGGTATACATATACACATCAAAGATTAGATTTGAGGTATACATATACACATATCAAAGATTAGAGGTATACATACACATCAAAGTTTAGATTTGAGGTATAAATATACACATCAAATTTTAGATTTGAGGTATACATACACATCAAAGTTTAGATTTGAGGTATACATACACATCGAAGTTTTTAGATTTGAGGTATACATATACATGTGAAAGTTTAAATTTGAGGTATACATACACAACAAAGTTTAGATTACAAAAGAGGTATTTACATTGAAAAGAGCATTTGTAATTTACCTTATCAGAGTAATTCCTCTAAAATGGACATGTTGCATTACTTGTGGCATATAAACAGTGGTATGAATTATAGAACAAGTGCAATGAATGCAGTAACTGTTGCACTTTTATGAGTACCATTTGTGTTTCACTGTACCTGAAATACTGAATGTTGAGTCCTGAAGATTACGGGCTCCACTACTGGTTAGAGGACGAGAATGAAATTCAGCTTGTTGTCTGGTAGCACTAGCATCCTTCCTATACTCCTGTTCAGGACCATCTGTTACCATATTATTAACAGGGCCTTCGTATGGTTCTCGTTCAACTTTCTGAAGATGCTTAGCCTACATGAAACAAAAATAAGTACTCATAAGAAGACACCGAAATCTAGACAAAATTAGAAATCTGCTCGTTGCAACCATGAAATTATGGGTTAGAAGAAATGAAAAATGTTCACTAGTTTACTGGCACATCTTATGTTCCTGTATACAACTTTGACAGAACAAAAACCAAAATTACCATGAAATTATCTGTATCACTTCACCTACTATTTTATAATTTAGTTTCCCGGCTCACTGTTTGAAACACAATTTAGAAATTATAGCTACTCTACAAGCTATATTTATATCCTCAACTTTGAATCTGTGGCACAGGAAGATTATTATGATATAACATCAGCTTACACAAGCCCCACAATACTACCTCTCCAGCCATTGGTTATAACTTACACAAGCCCCACAATACTACCTCTCCATCCATGGGTTATAACTTATACAAGCCCCGTGTAAGTTATAACCCATGGCTGGAGAGGTAGTATTGTGGTGCTTGTGTAAGTTATAACCCATGGCTGGAGAGGTAGTATTGTGGGCTTGTGTAAATTATAACCCGTGGCTGAAGAGGTAGTATTGTGTGTAAGTTATAACCAATGGCTGGAGAAGTAGTATTGTGGGGCTTGTGTAAGTTATAACCCATGGCTGGAGAGGTAGTAGTGTGGGGCTTGTGTAAGTTATAACCCATGGCTGGAGAGGTAATATTGTGGGGCTTGTGTAAGTTATAACCCATGGATGGAGAGGTAGTATTGTGGGGCTTGTGTAAGTTATAACCAATGGCTGGAGAAGTAGTATTGTGGGGCTTGTGTAAGTTATAACCCATGGCTGGAGAGGTAGTAGTGTGGGGCTTGTGTAAGTTATAACCCATGGCTGGAGAGGTAATATTGTGGGGCTTGTGTAAGTTATAACCCATGGATGGAGAGGTAGTATTGTGGGGCTTTGGGTAGGTAGATGCTTTAGATGTCTTATACATCTATGTCTTACCAGCAAATTGCATATTATTACAAAAAAACAACACTCTTCTTACAAATGGTTTTTATCTACAAAACATAATAAATTCACCAGTAGTTTGCACAAATAAAATCTTCATACTAGTATTTATGTAAACACAAATACTAATACAATGTACAGTATTTGTTTACCAGGTTTATGCACTAAACTGATTACATGAAGCCAGTACTTGGAAAACATATTTATGTTATGGAACTTTTTTTTTCAGTCTGAAAATTTCTCCTGAAAGGTGCTCTGTATTTCACATGTTAATAAGAGTTATTACTACAAAACTATCACCTTGAGTCAAACTGTTGTTAAGATGCTCTATATTTCACATGTTAACAAAAGTTATTACTACTAAACTATCACCTTGAGTCAAACTGCTATTAAGATGCT
>NW_013751159.1:0-1218 GCF_000517525.1 Limulus polyphemus
CTTTGATTCAGTTATGTACAGTTATTTATAACTCAGGTTTTATAGGTTAACTTAGAACTTACATGTTTTCATTAGCTGCTTGTCACAGTTTAAGAACATTTACCTTGTCTGTCACGACACAATGTTTGGATGTTTCACGTGGGCCAGTATATGTAATAAACATACATGTAATATATAGGCCTAGAGTAATGTTGAAAATCTATAATACCTATCCTTTAAATCACAAGTCTGTAAAAACAACAGCTTCTAAAGAAAAATAGAAAGAAGGACAAGAAACGTGCAATTGTTGTGTATTTTGCTATTACTTTGACTATTTTACTTCTAGCTCGTCAAGAGTATTACATTTTATGCAATGTACACGTGATATTCTAAGGTGCACTGATTTTGTTTAAGAATAGAATGCACAGATTAGCAGGCGATTTCAAGAAAAAATGTATTACGAGCAAATTCGAATTCACTGGCTTTGACCTTGAAAAATAATAGAGAATAGGCATAATGTGGAGCATAATAGAAAACCTCAGTTCACAAAATAACAATGTAAAAGAGTGTATATATGTGTGTTATATAAAACGGACTCAAAATTGCATGGATAAAGTTAAAGAGTGTTTACTAGAAAAGGCACCTTTTCTGGAGATCTGTAGTTTTGCTGAAGAACAACAAAAATATGTGAAGAAGTGTTCGAAACTGAAAAACATAACATTATATGCATGAAACAATAATGTTTTTTTCTCTAAGGGCTAAGGGTAATGTATTCATCACACGACTATTAGTTATTCAATCATAAAATATGATAAGTTACAATCTTAGATTACACAGGCCTGCGATGGTTTTAGTGTCTAAATTTTTACATGTTCTACAGTAATTCCTGTACGCTGAATCCGAAAATTATATCAATTTTTCTCCATCGCGCACAGATTTTTCACAAAACGTCATAACGTAATACATAAAAGAAAGACCACAACACGTAGTTTTGAGATAAAAGACGTAGATTTCACAAAAAAAATCAGGATGAATAAGGATGCATCAATGTTTTTCACTCTTCTTCCGTTTTTTGCATTTTTGTTAACAAACATAATAATAAACAACGTTCATTGTGGTAAACTAAATAATAATTTGATCTAAGTAAGAGTTTTTTCTTCCCGATTTGTAAAAAATCTTTACGTGATAGAAAAGAATGAATATTATTTTCGAAATCTGTGTAGCTGAATTAGGGAAAAT
>NW_013751160.1:0-2143 GCF_000517525.1 Limulus polyphemus
CTCACAGAATATTGATATATTAATTAAATTAGGGAATTATCCAATCAGATCTCACTGAATATTGAGATATTAATTAAATTAGGGAATTATCCAATCAGATCTCACAGAATATTGAGATATTAATTAAATTATGGAATTATCCAATCAGATCTCACAGTATATTGATATATTAATTAAATTAGGGAATTATCCAATCAGATCTCACTGAATATTGAGATATTAATCAAATTAAGGAATTATCCAATCAGATCTCACTGAATATTGAGATATTAATTAAATTAGGGAATTATCCAATCAGATCTCACTGAATATTGAGATATTAATTAAATTAGGGAATTATCCAATTAGATCTTACAGAATATTGAGATATTAATTCAATTAGAGAATGAACCAATCAGGTCTCACAGAATTGACATATTAGAATGTAACCAATGAGCTATCGTATCAAAAATGTTGTCACGAAATGTTTTATACAACTGAAAACAGGCATTAGAAAAAAAATATATTTATTTAGTGAAAAGTTATCTTAAAAATTAAATCTTTTTTTTTACTAAAATACAAAAAACATTATGAACATATTCAGCATGAAACATAGATTTGGCTCCATCTGTTAAACATTCCTGTATTTACTGCTACATAATGAAAAATATCCATTTATTTTTAAATTTGCCGGTTTTGCTATTACTACACATCTAATATAAATATATAAATTTACTGCTGAAAACAACTGTACATTTCCAGTATTCTTACCTGTTGAAATCTGATATATTTTCTGTTACATCTCCAGTATCCTTACCTGTTGAAATCTGATCTATTTTCTGTTACATCTCCAGTATCCTTACCTGTTGAAATCTGATATATTTTCTGTTACATCTCCAGTATTCTTACCTGTTTAATCTGATATATTTTCTGTTACATTTCCAGTATTCTTACCTGTTGAATCTGATATATTTTCTGTTACATCTCCAGTATTCTTACCTGTTGAAATCTGATATATTTTCTGTTACATCTCCAGTATCCTTACCTGTTGAAATCTGATATATTTTCTGTTACATCTCCAGTATCCTTACCTAAATTGAATAAGGTTGTAAAATATATTAGTGAGGAGGAACTAAATAGTGCTCGTTTCATCTACGTAAAACCGGTCTTCTGAAATACTTCGTGTTTTCTTCTTCATGTACAGAATAACTTTTAAACCTCTTACAACAGAGGCCTATGTGATACAAGCTCTTTAATAGCCATAACTTTGGGTATATGTATAGGAGAGTGACTGTAGTAGGTTTATCGTATATTTATATTTAGTTCTGGTTTCGTTTTTATTATTGTAACTTTTGCTGAGGTTATAGAGTCAAATCTTGATTTAATTGATTAAAGGTGTTGTTTTGAATCACGTACCCTTTGGTAATATTTCCTAAGAGCAGTATTTTAGTTAGCTACACAGTCTTTGTTTTTTTGTTGTTGTTGTTTGTTTGTAGTTAAGCACAAAACTATCTATGCTGTGCCAACCACGGGTATCGAAACCCGGTTTCTAGCGATATCCACACATATCTATGTTTCCCTGCACATAGCAAAATGAACAACTGTTTAAGGCCTAAAGGAGTAAACCAATGAAAAACATTGTTCTAGGTTTATCGTGTGATTATAAACCAATGAAAAACATTGTTCCAGGTTTATCGTGTGATTATAAACCAATGAAAAACATTGTTCTAGGTTTATCGTGTGATTATAAACCAATGAAAAACATTGTTCTAGGTTTATCGTGTGATTAGTTGTATTTGTTTTTACTAAAGTTTTAAAACATACTATTTATTTATCTGACTAATGATGTAGTTTTGATGTACTAATGATGTAGTTTGATGCACAAATGATGTAGTTTTGATGTACTAATGATGTAGTTTTGGTATACTAATGATGTAGTTTTGATGTACTAATGATGTAGTTTGATGCACAAATGATGTAGTTTGGTATACTAATGATGTAGTTTTGATGTATTAATGATGTAGTTTTGGTATACTAATGATGTAGTTTTGATGTACTAATGATGTAGTTTTGATGTACTAATGATGTAGTTTGGTATACTAATGATGTAGTTTTGATGTACTAATGATGTAGTTTTGATGTACTAATGATGTAGTTTGGTATA
>NW_013751161.1:0-1659 GCF_000517525.1 Limulus polyphemus
ATCGAGGAAAAATAAACTGGTTTAATTAAGAAAGGACTTGTATCACTGAAGTTTCTCGGAAATAATTTCTACCGGAAATTAACAAACAAGCAGATATGTAACAATAGTTTCCTATTAAACTTAAAATGAAAAGTCGTGTATACCTAACAACCACACTAATGAACGCAAGGTTAAGCAAAGTATTATATCCTTCAGGCATTATGTGAACTTTCGTGAGATATTCTCTTGTAATATATGCGTCCTTTTGGGATTTGTAATCATTATTATACCTTAGATGCTGAAAGTTAGGGAGCAATGAAACATACCTCAATTGTTCCATCACTCTCTATAGACTTGCGCCCGCCCGTTTTTAAAATTAGTATTCTAAGTATTGTTACGTCTCTGGTCGTTAGTTAATTTTCCGTAAAAATTCTTTCTGAAGAAACTTTAGTGATACAAGTCCTTTCTTAAATAAAACTGGTTTATTCTTTCTGAATACAACTTTGCAATACACTTAATTTCCACAGTCGCGCTATAACAAACGCTATAATTCACAACGAACGTCTCACGTGCTCAACTCAACAATACTCTGTCCGCAGTTCAATTACACATTGTTCCCGTCGCTTCTTGGCCGGTCTTATATATACAAGACTACCCCATATCTAGTAGTCTCCCAACACTTCATGAACGTTCTAGAAGCGCGTGGCGTGTTACTAGAATCACGTGACTTCCGCTGTCGTAACACTGCCCTTCATTAGTATTGTTCATCCCGAACAATAGCCACTTACATTAAACCAATAAACAATTAACAATAACTTAATTAAGTGTAAAGATTTTCCAAACACAAAATTACAATTCAACAAAGTCTCCTAATTTTACGGGACGTATCTTCTTCTGTACTGGCCTCCGTCTCGTTGGCTTCTGCTTCATGTGGGGTTCATTTGCTTCATCAGGAAATGTCCTATCATCGGTAACAGTCACATCAGTGGTAGTAACTTCATCAAGAGCTTCACTGTTTCCTTTCTCAAAACTGAGTAGAGTTTCTTCTTTGACAGTAGCTTCTTCAGGTGGCAAGTCTTCAGCAGCGTCATTTGTTCTGTTGTTCACTTCGTTCCAACTGAAATGTCCTGGACCGTGATATCGCCAAAGTCTGTTGGCATACACCACTTTGGCTTACCTCGCCGACCACATTTTATCCGGAAAGTCACGTCTGAGAGACGATCCACTATGTCATATGGGCCTTCCCATGGAGAAGACAACTTAGGAGACTTCCCTTTGGTCTTCCTGGGATTATACAACCACACCTTGTCTCCTGGTACAAAGCCGACTTCAGTAGATCTCTTATCATATATTAATTTCATCGAATCAGCAGACGTTTTCAAGTTTGAACACACTTGATGGTGAATATCATCCATCCTTTCAGATAACACTTTCACAAACTCTGACACATTTTCAGGCAACTCTTCATAAGGTGGGCGTCCTGTTAACAGATCCACTGGCAACCGAAGTTCCCTGCCAAATATTAACTTTGCTGGAGTGTAGTCGTATAGGCCATCAACAGTGGAGGGAGTAGGACATCCCAGTCATCTTGGTGGCTATTACAAAACTTTGCCAATTCTTGTCCCAGTGTTCAGTTGTACTTTTCTACCATTCCATCAGACTGTGGGTGAAGTGGCGTTG
>NW_013751162.1:0-1218 GCF_000517525.1 Limulus polyphemus
TCTGTAATTAAATTTTAAAAAAGTATTTTTTTAAACTTTTTTTTCTTAAAACAAAGATATTTTTACCTGCAATTCCTACCACCACAGCAAAAAGACGATTAATATTTAACATGATGTCTACAGGATTTATAATGCAGTCAAAATATACTCTCACACGTCTCAGAAATGCAAAAAATTTGGTGAGGTTTCTTTTTTTAAGCACGTCTCACAACTGTTGAATCCATTTCTTTGGATACTCAGTACTGTCAAGTGAAATTAAGCTAATAAAGTAGAGACCTAAAGGAAAAAGATCAACATATAAGTCTACGGATTTACAATTTTAAACTCAGAGATTTGATTTGCCTCTGTGGGTGCAGCAGATCGCCCAATATAGCTCTGCTATGAAAATATACATATATATACATACATCAAAATATAATATATTTTATGAGAACATGCAACTAGCAGAAATTACACCCATTTTTTACGAAATGTTTGAGCTTTTGGTAAAATCACAAAATTAGATATAATCATGAACGGAACCATGACTTACGTTATAACTTAATAACGAAAAAAGGTGTTAAACTTAAGAATCTTTCGGCCCATCGAAGTCACAACTAGTCTCAACACATTTTTTTGCATTATTTTATGAATAATTTTAATTTCTTGTACAAATTGTATGATACCAATGCACAGATTTTACGGGAAAAATTATAAGTACAATAGAGTAATGCTTCAAAATTTCTACAGTTTTAAAATCACGGCACGTCTATACGATGGCCGGCTGTTATATCAGTTTTCCTCTTATAGTCATCGTACAGGCCTCATTCTTAACAGTTAACTAAACTCACGGACTTACGAGCGACAGTGGTCTACTGGAATACTGCCGATGAGTTGTCAAACCTTACTCCTCTTACAACTTGACTCTTGGCATCACTATGTGCCAAATTCAATTTTCCATTCAGTTTGACCCTTTTTTTCTAATTTTTCATTTTAAAATATAATAGAACGGAAATTAAATAATCCACCGACTTCGCCAATCCATCCAAAGAGTTAATACAAAGAAGAGCAAGATGACACACTTCTTTAGGGACCGTCTGAAAATTAGAAACCTTCCTCTAAACTAAATACTGTTACGTCTCCGTTCGTTAGTTAATTTTCCGTAAGTTCGTTCCGACGAAGCTTTAGCGACACAAGTTCTTTCTTAAATAAAACTGGTTTATTCTTTCCGAATACAAC
>NW_013751163.1:0-1219 GCF_000517525.1 Limulus polyphemus
TACTATTCGAACAGTTATTCTATTCATTATGTGGATGTTACAGAAAATGGTTTCGTTTATATCAGAATTAGAATTATCTTCAATGGATATTATGTTAGTTGTATTATTTTGAAGTATAGAACGACACCTCTATTGTTGTTTGTATATTGTAGAGAGTATGATTTGAAGCGTGGGATATTAACATTTTGGTTTCCTTTAACAATGATTTCTGAAATTATAAGGATGTCAGCATTTACTTGTTTATTTAAATAGTAATAGTACAATTACTGTACTGCATAGCTTCTACATTATCCAGGACAAGAGAAATAGCATATAACTCGGCAGTGAACACAGAAACTGTAGAGGGGATCCTGCAAGCAACTACCGAGCCACAGCAAACCATGGCAGAACCTACAAAGTCACCTGATTTCGAACCATCCGTGTAAATGGGAAGAGAGAAATGGTTCGAAAGATGTTCAGCAAAAAGAAGGCGGTACTTCCAATCGGGAGTATCCGCTTTCCCCAGATGACTCAAGGAAAGGTCACAGGATGGGATGGTAATAAGCCATGGTGGAATGAGCTGATCATTGGGGACAGCAATGTCATCCAATGCCAGACCCATTTCAGCCAGTAATGCCCAGATACGAGGGCCAAATGGAGGAATAGCAGACCGTCTGTTCTGAAAGAGCATTGCCCACCAAGGAAGAAAAACACAATACCAGGTGGGATGCCGTGGTAAGGAATGAAGCTTAGTAGCATATTGTAAAGAAAGTTGCAAATGACAGCGATGAAGAGAATGTTCGTGGGACTCAGTGTACAAACTCTGGACTGGAGAAGTGCGAAAAGCACCGATGCAGAGCCAAAGCCCCAGATGATGAATGGGGTCCAGCATCTTCAGGGCCGAGGTCCTGGCAGAACCATAGACCAAAGACCCATAGTCTAGTTTGGATCAAATCAAAGCACGATAGATCCTGAGCATAGAACAATGATCCGCTCCCCAAGAGCTGGAAGAAAGGACACTGAGGATGTTCAGAGCCCTTGCACACTTGACACATAGCTGCTTGATGTGTGGAATGAAACTAAGCTTATGGTCAAAGATAAGCCCCAACAACTTTGCCTCAATGACCACATGAATAACTATATTGCCAAGATGGAGCTTGGGATCGGGGTGGAGACCCCATTGGCGGCAAAAATGCATGCAAACGGTTTTAGAAAAAGAGAATTTAAAATCATTTGCAGT
>NW_013751164.1:0-1213 GCF_000517525.1 Limulus polyphemus
ATACCATGATTCTAAAACAATCTGTTCCATATCATGATTCTAAAACAATATGTTCAACACATGATTCTAAAACAACTTTCCATACCATGATTCTAAAACAATATGTTCAACACTATGATTCTAAAACAATATGTTCAACACTATGATTCTAAAACAATATGTTCAACACTATGATTCAAAAACAATATGTTCAACACTATGATTCTAAAACAATATGTTCAACACTTATGATTCTAAAACAATATGTTCAACACTTATGATTCTAAAACAATATGTTCAACACTATGATACTAAGACAACCTCTTCCATACCATACTGATATGTGACCTATACAACACCTAACATAAACCTATACCACAAAATACTGATATGTGACCTATACAAAACCTAACATAAACCTATACCATATTATACTGTTATTTGACCTATACAAAACCTAACATAAACCTATACCATATTATACTGCTATTTGACCTATACAACACCTAACATAAACCTATACCATAAAATACTGATATGTGACCTTTACAAAAACTAACTATTATATATGTACTATGCTACATATTTACCCCGAATTCATCAAATATACAATCTTTACCATTACAATTCACAATGAAAGTAACTTCCAGGTTAATGATACAATCCTCCTGAACAGCAATACATTCACAAGTAGTATGTATATTTGTTTTAGCTTCAGTTTTGTACTGATGTTAATACATGTCACCTACACAGTTCTGAAGATTTTCAACCCTCTGATGTGCTTGAACAGTTTTCATGGGATCTTCACCTGTATTGAGAGTTATTCTAATTAGCTGTTTAAGATTTACTATCATTATGTCCAGCTGCTTATCACCCAAACTTCAAAAACAAATATTACAGTTTAATAACTTTAGGATTTACTTCTTTGTATTATAAAACTCACACTCTTTTTATTATTTTTAGGCTTTTTTTGTATCTTCATAAATAACGAATGATTACATTCAATTTTGTGTATTGAAATAAACCCTGTTTTTATGTGTTTCGTAAATAATGAATGTTTACATTCAGTTTCTCGTATTGGAATAAACTGTTTTTACATGGTTTATAAGCAATGGATGATTACATTCAGTTTTGTGTATTAGTAGCTCATGTGGAATAACCTTTTTTACGTATTTATTTATGTAATGGTATACAAATAATGTTAATAATGAGAGTATCCAAACATATTAATGTG
>NW_013751165.1:0-1220 GCF_000517525.1 Limulus polyphemus
GTTTTCATCACATATAAGCATGTTCTTTTCATAAAAAATGTGTAAAAGATGATTCAACTAAAGAAAGCATATTCTTCTATGTTTTTTATGTCTTTTTAGGGCTATTTATTGTTGTCTTTCATGAATTGAATCTTTCAGCTGATCTTGAAAGAGATTGTTTGTAGCTTATCATGTGCTTCTTGGATCTTTCATGGACAATTGATCCAGATTGTTAGCTGTGATGTTCCCAAATACCTTAAAAGTGAATTTAAGTTTACATCTCAGTAAATTCACCATTTTAGAACCTGTTAGAGGATATTCTGTAGGCAGGTACATGGATGAATCTGAATACATACTTAAATTTTTCACCCATTGCTATCTTTACAGGTTTGAGGTTATTACATTTGACACTTGTTGTTATTCTTCAGACTAAATAGAATCTATAACAGATGAGCTTGTCTCTGTTACCTGCTTAGTTATTACTTGGGTCCCACACCTGTGTTATGCATTATCAGAATATTGGCCAACAGTTCAAAATATGAATGCTTACATTGTGACAATGATGAAACATGTTGACCCAATCAGGGGCTGATGTGCAACTGCCATTGAGCCAATATTGTTTGCTAACCTTGACCAACATAACTGGCAAGATTAGAATAACATTGGCCCAACATTGGTCTGCTATCTGGAAGTGCCTGAGAAACATCTTGTTTGTGTGTTACCTTGCATAAATTTTAGACATTAGAAACCTTTTCTTAACCTTATTTTGTGCTTACATTATACTGTTCATGTGTTGTCCTTGGCTCTTATTGAGTCTTTTTGATTTTCTCTTGGTGCACACTGACTAGGCTTATTTTCAGATGAAGATAAGGGATGCCTCAGCCCTAGCAGCATGTCCAATCATCATTTATTATGGGTCTCATCTGAGAATCTTCCACTACAGATACATGACAATGTTTTACACTCTCCCTTGATACGTGTTATGCTAACACGTGTGACCATATCCGAGAATGTGTGTGGCACCACAGGTACATACATGTCACCTGACTCCCTCTAAATATTACTTAAAGTGTGTCAAGGTAGATGAAAAACTTTGAGATTAATATTTTGCTTGCTGAATGTTCAGGCTCCCATGAGATCGTGTCTAATGAATACAGTCCATTAACTTTTCTCCTAGTTATGGATTTTACTCAAATCCTGCTTGATCAGGATCACATTTCTCACTTGTTGTGGTCTAGTTT
>NW_013751166.1:0-1219 GCF_000517525.1 Limulus polyphemus
ACCTTACTTTATTAAACATAGATAAATATATAGACACGATGATTATACCATATTTTATTAAGACATGGGTAAAATACATTATCACGATGATTATACCTTACATTATTAACTCATAGATATCATACATAAACACGATGATTATACCATACTTTATTAAGACATGGATAAAATACGTAGACACGATGATTGTACAATACTTTATTAAGACATGGGTAAAGTACACCAACTCGATGCTTATACCATAATTTACTAAGACATGGGAAAAATACATCATCGCGATGATTATACCTTAGTTTATTAAGACATGGATAATATACATAGACACGATGATTATACCATACTTTATTAAGACATATGTAAAAAACATCAACACCATTATTATACCATATTTCATGAAGGCATGGGTAAAATACATAGTCACGATGCTTATACCAAACTTTATTATGACATGGGTAAAATACATAAACACGTTGATTATACCATACTTTATTAAAAAATTGATAAAATACGTAGACACGATGATTATACTATACTCTATAAGACATGGGTAAAATTCAATAACACTATGATTATACAATTCTTTATTAAGACATGGGTAAAATACATCAACACGATGATTTTACCATACTTTATTAAGACATTTGTAAAATACATAAACACGATAATTTTAACATACCTTATTAAGACATATGTAAAATACATCAACTAGATCATTATACCATACTTTATTATGATATGGGTAAAATATATTATCACGATGATTATACTTTACTTTATTAAGACATGGGTAAAATACAAAGACACGATAATTTTAACATACCTTATTAAGACATATGTAAAATACATCAAATAGATGATTATACCATACATTATTAAGAACTGGGTAAATTATATTATCACGATGATTATACTTTACTTTATTAAGACATGGGTAAAATACATAGACACGATAATTTTAACATACCTTATTAAGACAAATGTAAAATACATCAACTAGATGATTATACCATACTTTATTAAGACATGGGTAAAATATATTATCACGATGATTATACTTTACATTATTAAGACATAGATGAAATACATAGACACGATGATTATACCATACATTATTAAGAAATGGGTAAACTACATAGACACGATGATTTTAACATACTTTGTTAAGACATATGTAAAATACATGAACACGAGTATTATACCATAATTTACTAAGACATGG